>NC_069501.1:1246629421-1246749421 GCF_027579735.1 Bombina bombina
ACTTTCAGTCACAGAGCGTCTCTGTCTCATGACTCCATGCAACCTGGGATGATCTCCATTCTCCTCCCACCCGCAGCAACGGTCCCACCCACTGACTAGTCACTCACTGATTGGCTGAGGCGGGGCAGGAAAGGCTGAGAGGGCTCCCGAGGCTGCCATAGACCAGCCTCTATTGGGAGCAGTATGGGCCACGAAGAGGAGACATTAAATGTTAGTCGCCACTGGGTGGCAGTCTCCTGCGGCCCATACAAACAAATACAATCATATTGCGCAAAGGAAGGGCTCACAGCCTCTACCTACTTGCGCAATATGATTGTATTTGTACGGTCACACTCACAGTCACGCAAATTTAATACAAAAAAAATATCTACGTTGGTGGCGGGGGGGTGGGGTGGTAGGGGGGTCACTAATTAATACAAAAAAATATATATAAAAAAAATATATGATTAAAATTTATTTTACATGGTGTAATTACACACATAGGACAGGTGAGGCGCTGCCTCACATGCCTCCTATGACAGCACGCCACTGGCCCCGACATCACAACCAAAGCCGCAAAGGAAATCACTCCAGCGTGACTGTACTCAAGTTGGAAGACAGAAGAAACAAAAAAGAGACATAAGAGATGCTAGAACCATGGACTGGGCAGACCAGGAACAGGAGAATCAGTCACAGGTTACCTGAACTCAGCACCAGAGGATTGAGCTTTTGAATAGACCTGAGTTTCCTTTGGTTTATTTTTTACTTATTATTAATAATAAGTGTTGCGAGATAAGGTCTGTTTTGTGCAATACACATGTGCCTCGCTAACACTCCTTTCCCTCCTCATTTCCTACTTGTAATGCCTAAAAGGGTCCTCCACTAATTTCTCTATCTCCCCACTCCTCCCCTATTGACCTCACCCCATCCCTATTCCTTCCCTATACCTTTGATTGTTAAGTTAACAGTAAATGTCACATTACTGTGGTTTAATTACTCAATTGTTTATGTACTCATTTGTCGCAGTTATTCTGTTAATTTTTATGCTCAATCAGAGGAAACTTGTTTTTTCATCCCTAGTTCACAATAGGGAACATATAATTGCATTATACATTACATCACTATCAGTAACCTATGGAAACTTAGGGAAAATGTTTATTTTAAACTCTACACATTAATACCACACTCCAGTTATGCATTTCAGCTATGTGCACTTTCTTTCACACTTTCTTTCACAAGACATAGCAGTTAGACTTAGGCTAAATACTATGCGTACCGCCTCAAAGTCGTTTAGGCCTGAGAGCACACCATTTGCTATACAAACCCCATACTTATCCCATGGCATCCATTAAAATAATTTCCCATAATGTACGAGGCCTACACTCTAATATTAAAGCAAAAAGGCGCTCTCAGAATACAAATACCTACATGCACAAATTATAATGTTGCAAGAGACACATTTCACTAAAACTAGTAGCCCTAAATATTGGGACAAATCATATCCACAGCAATACCATACTGTTAGTTCTAAAAAACATAAAGGTGTCTCTATTCTTTTGCATGCGTCCCTAAACTTTAAGGAGGAAGAGGTAATTACAGATAGTGATTGAAGGTACCTAATAGTTAGAGGACTTATTCATAATACCCCCGTAATTCTTGGAAATGTTTATGCACCAAACGAGATACAATCTTCTTTCATATCTAAAGTAAGTAAGCAATTAACTTTTTGGAAAAAATATAAAATGATTATAGGGGGAGATTTCAACCTAACTCTTAACAATCAAATTGACAGAGCTAACATTGTAACACAAACCCCAGAGAAACCTGAACCTCCTCAGAAAATTTTAGGTGACTTCTTGCTAGATCATAACCTCATAGATGCCTGGAGGACTATAAACAAAAACGAGAGGGACTATACATTATACTCCCAAGTGCATGGAACATATTCCAGAATAGATTACATTCTACTAAGCCAAATTCGGGTCCCACTCTTAACTAAAGCTAGTATACATACCTGTACGTGGTCGGACCATGCACTAGTAACAGTACCCATTAATGGAGTCATCATTAATAATAGGACACAAAATTGGGTCCTTAACCCTAGACTATTAGGAGACCAATTAGTTGTTAAAAAAATACACACAAATATAGCCCACTTCATAGACGACAACAAAGGGACCACTACTAACTCATTGTTCCTATGGGGTGTTCTTAAAGCTACTATTAGAGGGAACTTAATAAAAGAGGCATAAAAACAGAATAAGAGACACATAGAGTAAGATTAGAGACACTAAAAAAAGAAATTGAAGAGTTGTCATGAAGTGAAGTTAACCACCCAAGTAGAAAAATAGAACAAATATTAAAACAAAAAGTAAAGAACTAGACAGTTTATTAAAGGAAGATGCCACTAGAGCTATCAAATTGTTAGACACCCACTACTTTGTACACGCAAATATGCCTGATAGAATGTTGGCAAATAAATTAAATGAAATCACAAAGGCAACTACTGTTCCCCAATTACAAACAACTAATAACCCAATGGAAATAGCAAATCTGTTCACAGATTTTTATCATGAGCTCTATAATCTACCTCACCATTCTGAAAATAAATTAATTAAATAAATAAATTCCTAGATGATAGTAAGCTCCCTCACTAGCCCCCAAAGATATACGTATCTTAAATTCACCAATCACTTTGGCGGAAGTATTAATAGCTATTAAAGACCTAAAATTCAAAAAAACGCCAGGCCCAGACGGATACACAGGAGCATTTAACAAAACTTTCAGAAATATAGTGGCCCTGCAATTAGTAATAATCTTTAACTCCATTATGCAAGGAGGGGCAATTCCAGAGGAAATGCTATTAGCAAGAATTTCAGTAATACCCAAACCAGACAAAAACAAACAACACTGTAAGAACTATAGGCCCATCTCCCTAATTAATCAGGATATTCAATGATTTACAAAGATACTAGCTAATAGATTAAATGGTCCCCTTACTGCACTAATTCATTCAGATCAAGTAGGATTCATTTGGGCTAGAGAAGCGCCAGATAATATTAGAAAAGTAATTGATCTGATGAATGTTGCATCTCTGGAGAGAATTCCTTCTCTGTTCCTGTCATTGGATGCAGAGAAGGCATTCGATATAGTGGATTGAAGTTATATGTCCGCCCTGTTGAAAGGCATAGGAATGCAAGGAAAGTTCCTCAATGCCATTGGATCCCTCTATTCTACACCAGCAGCATATATTAGACTGGCAGGCTATCAATCCAGAAATATTAACATTCAAAATGGTACAAGGCAAGGATGCCCCTTATCACCATTGTTATTTGCCCTCTGTATTGAGCCACTTGCTATTAAGATTAGGGACTGCCCAGATGTTGCAGGCATACCTGTAGCTCAGAAACAGTATAAGATGGCATTGTTTGCGGACGATGTCATCCTAACACTAACAAAACCTTTATTGCCCCTACCTACCCTATATTCCATACTACAAAAATTCAGCACACTATTGGGCTATAAAATCAATGAGGATAAGTGTGAAGCATTAAGTCTCAATATGCCATCAACAACAAGGAAAATTCTAGAATCGAACTTCTTGTTTAAATGGGCAAAAAAGACAATTAAATATCTAAGACTCTATCTTACCACCGATGTACATGCCCTCTACCAGTACAACTACAAGCCCATGCTAACATACTTAAGACATCTTATGACGAAATTATCAAAATATAAGTTATCACTTTTAGGGCGAATAGTAACAACAAAAATGACAATTTTGCACAAGCTCTTGTACCTTTTTAGGTCACTACCTATTTCTGTGCCTCTTCTAGAGATTAACAACCTACAGAAATACATTCTTATATTTATATGGAACAACAAAAGTGCCAGAATAAAAAAACACATAATGACAAGACACAGAGCTGGAGGGGGGCTGGGCATACCACATTTGACTTCCTACTATAATGCTGCTAGAATGGCACAAACTGCTCTGTGGCATCACATAACTAGTGACATACAATGGGTACATCTAGTAGCGGATATCATTGATGTGGATGATATAGCCAAATTATTGTGGACGCCTAAAATAAACAGGCCTCAAATAGGAAAAAAGTTCATAGCTATCTCTCATACACTATTCATATGGGATAAAATGGCACTGAAATATCGATTACTCAACAATAGATCGACAGTTGCCCCAATTACTAAATCTTAGTACTTCAATAGATAAGATGGTACAAAGCAAATGGATCAACAGAGGTTTTTACAGAATAGCGGATACCTTTATTAATAGGAAGTTTCTTACCAACCAACAATACAATGATTTAAATCCAACAGGTGGACACACATGGTTCCACTACTTCCAATTTAGAGATATGGTGATGGAAGCTCTGGGTAATTCCCCTCCACACAACCGTACTTTATTTGAAATGATATGTTTAGCAGAAACTAGAATGAAGGAAGCCATTGCTAAACTATACCTTACATTCAACATAACTAAACCTGACACTAAAACCTCTCTTATGGTTAAGTGGGAAAATAACCTGGAAAAAGAATGGTCAGTCCAACAATGGACTAAAACACTCAGGCAGGGTACCTCCTTTTCAGTTAACACATCTCTGCAAGAAAATTTCATAAAATCATCATTTAGGTGGTATCTTCCAAGATTCACAAGATAGGGGGAGGAGATACTAGCTGCTGTATCAGAGGATGTGGGGAGGAAGGCAGCTATATTCACATGATGTGGTATTGTACCAAAATTCAACCACTTTGGAAAAATGCAGCTACCCTATTAAGTGCAGTTTTTGAGAAAGAGGCTGAGCTTCTTCCCGAACATGAAATTTTACATTTCCCAATGGATGGGTTTACATTACGACAAAACAAATTCATAGCGATAATAAACACTGCAGTAAGGTTAACTATAGCTAATTTTTGGAAAATAGAACCACCAGGTTTCTACCTGATAGAACATAAAATAGAACATATTTATAAAATGCCTAGGGCAGCCGCAAATCTACTTTCTAATACAGATCATTTTATAGTAATTTGGGAACCCTGGATTATGTACTGGGAAGCTAGACAGAGATATCCACAGGGAACATTGTGAGAAAATTCTGTCACAATCATTTGTTGGTACATTCTAAACCTTTAAAATATTGCAGTGCTGGAAATGGAAGACACTATTACCACATGAGAATGATGATGATAGTTGATGTGATGACTTTATCCTCCCTGGAGTTTCCTCATCTGATTGCTTCAGAAGTTATAGATTGTTAGTTGGAATAATTTTCTTTTGTATGAGTCACTGAATTATTTGTTAAAATCTTTTCATATGCAACATGTTCAGTTGTAATATCTAACATAGGCTAATAAAAACGCGATTTTGACAAAAATATTTAAAACACTAATTACCCTGAAACTATGCATTTAAAAAATAACAGCAATTTTAAGGTTTGGTGCACTGAAAACAGCGTACTGTGAAACGTGTGTTTAGGATGAGAATTAGCAGCAGTCAACAAGGTATTGCCAGAAATATGCTGTTAAAATAGCCTGGTCTGTATACATTTGAAATTAGACTCACTAGTTCGCAAAACTTCTAGATAACAACAAATTCTTATAGAAATAACTTTGAACCTTTACCAGTCAAACAAATTGTCATATTTTGTTAAAACATTTTTAGTACTAAAAAACATATTATTTGATATGTATACGTGTATATGAAATACTTAACATAGTATATATGTAGGCTTACCAGAAGTCCCACTTTTACTGGGATTGTCCCGGTTTGGAGGTGCTGTCCCAGTGTCCCACCCAGTTGTTCATTCTGTCCCAGTAGGGTTGCCACCTCCAGGCAGGACCGTCTTTAACACAGGGCAAAAGGGGCAGCTGCCCTGGGCCCAGTCTCTTTTGAGGGGCCCAAGAGTCCTAAAAAAAATAAAAATAAAAAAAAATATTTTTTTTTTTTTTTTTTTTTTATGGTTCATACCAGACTGCTGATGTGACATGGGGAACACACACAGTCAGTCCTAATACTGTCACAGTCAAAAGTACTCTGCTTATATTTTTTTTAAAAACTGTGCCAGACCGTGCCGGTGTCATGTGACATGCCAAGCTAGTGCCATGTGCTGTTTTAGATGTGCACTGTGCAGCACTGAATGCAAAGCCCTAACTCAGCATCCAGCCATTTCCCACTGCATCAGAAAAGGTCCTACTGGGGTTACCACTGTTACCAGGTAACTGCTCTGGTGGTGGGGATTGTTTCTGGGTAGGGCTGACTGTAGGCGCATGCAGCAGAAAGCTGGAGCGGCAGGCACATGAGGATTTGAGCATCTGTGCAGCTGCATACACTGCTCTCTTCAGTCTTGAGGCTGTGTGACTCATCTCACACTGTATCCATGCAGCCTTGGACAGACAGCATCCAGTCTACTGGTCCCCTTAGCCCTGCTCTTTCTGCTGTGGCCCTAAGATCAACTAACTGAAATTTGTTAGGGGAATAGTGCTTTGTAGAAAGGTGTCAGTGGGAAGAATAAGTTAGTGCACACACGCCCCTCCCCATGCAGCATTGTCTAGTTCAGGGTGAGAGGGAACTTGTTCCCAGCAAAGAAGCGACATGTGCTGGTGTGGCTGATGTATAGCGTCATGCTGATACTTCACACATTAATGTAAGGTTTATTTTTATAGTTTTTATTTTCTCTCTGTCTCAGATTTTACAGCTTCCCATAGTAGTTCTGCTGTTCCAGTCAGTAAACATATATTTGTCTGCACCTCCATGCTTCCTCCTTTACCTTGCTTTGCTCCTGTTGGCTGCCCTAAATCTCTTTAACCAGCTAACCTCACACCAGAATCACATTCAAAAGAATATTAAATGAATCCACAGTGGAGGAATTTATATATTTATTTACTTATTAGTACTGCTTAGGTCCAGTTTCACATATTGCATTTTTTTTTTTAAATGATTAGCCCAGCAGTGGATGATCCACCGCTGGGCTAATAATAATAAAAAAAAATGATTTAGTTGTTTTTTGGGATGTTGGGGTGGAGAGCAAAATTGCATGGGCTGGGGGGCCCAAGAACATTTTTGCCCAGGGTCCAATCAATATTAAAGACGGCCCTGCCTCCAGGTTTCAAATCATGTATCCACCTGAAACCCAGACACATTATTCAAAATGACTGAACTGTGGCTCTCCAGCATAGTTGGATGTTGGTACTTTGTTACATACAGCCCTTCTTAGCTTAACGTTCGTGTCCTTCAAAGTTTACATTTAGTAATACAGGCTGAGTGAGCTGCATAGGGTTTTTTAATTTTGTAGTACTACTTGGTTTATTTTTCTAAGCATGTAACACCCCCCCCCCCCCCGACCCCTGGTGACATTGCCGGTAATACACCTTTAGGGGAATCATATGGGTATGACTAGGAAGTACAGACAGGAAGGATTTTTGGCCTGGATCTTGCTTTACTTCATGCAGGATAGCATTTTGGCTATAATCTTCCTGCATTATGGTATAGAGTAGCCTCTTAAACAGCTTTAGCAGGTACGTGTTTCTTTTTTTACTTTCATTCAATGTTGTATTTATGCCTTATCAGTATTTGGCTCTGTTCCTTAATTAGACACATAAAACACATATTACACTGCAGATATTAAATTGTGAAATTGATAATTATGCTTGATGTTTGGCATTATTTAGAATCTGAGATTTAGATTAATGATTTATTTGCTAATGTTGTGTATGGGTTGCCATGACAACGTAATGGTGCCTTTTTCACTAGGGGGTGGTGTTATGGTCTATTTAAACTGTGTGATTCACTTGTTTGACTGAGGAAGGGTAGAGTATCCACAAAACATTACACACATAAAAGCTACTACTTTAAAAGGACCGGTAATTGCCACGCCCCCTTGACCACGCTCCTGACCACACCCCCACTGGCACCGCACCGGGTGGTCCCAGTTTCACCTCTAAAAATTATGGTAAGCCTATATATATGTGTTTTGTTTTTATTTTATTTTTATTTTAGCCTGAACACTTTACTTCAGGTCGCTAAATTTGTTGGCACTTGTAATATGGTGCACTCAAGAGCAAGCAAAATTTGCTCAATGGATTTGCTCAACAGAAGGGTAAAAATAGTTTCACCACACGCAACATAAATACATTAAAATAAACTACAGTCCCATATACACTTTCTGATAAAAAATAGTTAATATAAATATTAATATTTGTTTTTATTTGTGTTAAAAGGTATATGACAAGTTATTTGATTGGTAAGGATTAAAATGTGTGTATATGTTTAAATATGTGTGTATGTGTGTGTGTGTGTGTGTATGTATATATATATATATTCAGTATATACAGTATATATGTGTGTGTGTATTTATGTGTTTACATGTATATACATACATATATAAAAATATAAACACATACTGTATAAACATATGTATATAATATATATTCATACACTTTGGAGCCTTTCCACTCAAATATTTAAAAATGAAAAATCATTTTTTATCAATTTTAATATTTTTTAATTTGTTTTACTGTGATTTTACTCTAAATATTTAACATTCTTTGTTTAGAAGAAAATTTAGATGTCTATGGGGAGAAGACGTTAACGTGGTTGCAATATTTAAAGTTCAAAAGTTAGCACGCATCAGGTTTCGCTCTCACGCTAACATTTTACTTTTAACTTATAATATGTGTGCTTACTCGGCCGCATTAAAAGTTTACTTTAAGCGCAGCTGGCACACATTATAGCCTGGCCCTTTAATTTTTCACATTGATTGATATTGCTTTATATTGTAAGGATTTATAATTATGTATTGTCCTAATTAAAGAGATAATTTACATTTTAATTTGTGCATCTATTTAATAATTATATGCATTTGAAAATCAGTGCTTACCAGAGAATGTTGTTTGAACTACGGCTGTATTACTGTACAACCATAATACTTCTACCCTTATTTTGTGGCTCTAAATGTTTCTTCATTGATATAATTGATTGCAAGAAATTTTGTGTAAAATCGATTCAGGGTCAACAAGGTTAAAGAAATTCCCCCTTTGTTTTCGCATCATCTCGTCTGCAGTGAATCATACAGCCTTCTAGATTCTGTTAATATATATGAGAACATTTGCCAGGCGGTCATCAATCTGCTATTCTTCCTAATGATTCATAGAGCAGGAAGTGGCAGTACCAAGGCTTTCTGTGCTGTCACTGGGATAAGTAAGAGTGTTCTACTGGGAGCGCTTGAGAAGTGACGGATTATAGCAGGGAAAAGCTGGTTTACTGCCAGAATGGTTATGTATTTTTAAAAGGCCAACAATCTTCACATCAGCAAAAAGGACTGTGTGTATATTTGTCAAAACTGGCATGATCCAAAAGTGGGAAATTGAGTAGATAAATCTTTTAAGATAAAAAAAAAAAATATTTCTTTCTTTCTCTCATGCTTTCTCTCTCTCTCTCTCTCTCTCTCTCTCTACTTATCTCTCTCTCTCTCTCTCTACTTATCTCTCTCTCTCTCTCTCTACTTATCTCTCTCTCTCCCTCTCTACTTATCTCTTTCTCTCTCTACTTATCTCTCTCTCCTTATCTCTCTCTCTCTACTTATCTCTCTCTCTCTCTCTACTTATCTCTCTCTCTCTCTACTTATCTCTCTCTCCCTCTCTACTTATCTCTTTCTCTCTCTACTTATCTCTCTCTCCTTATCTCTCTCTCTCTACTTATCTCTCTCTCTACTTATCTCTCTCTCTCTCTCTCTCTACTTATCTCTCTCCTTATCTCTCTCTCTTTCCTTATCTCTCTCTCTCTACTTATCTATCTCTCTCTAATTATCTCTCTCTTTATCTCTCTCTCTACTTATCTCTCTCTCTCTCTCTACTTATCTCTCTCCATAGCTCTCTCTCTCTTCTTATCTCTCTCCTTATCTCTCTCTCTCTACTTATCTCTCTCTACTTATCTCTCTCCTTATCTCTCTCTCTCCTTATCTCTCTCTCGCTACTTATCTCTCTCTCTCCCTCTCTACTTATCTCTTTCTCTCTCTACTTATCTCTCTCTCCTTATATCTCTCTCTCTACTTATCTCTCTCTCTACTTATCTCTCTCTCTCTACTTATCTCTCTCTCTACTTATCTCTCTCTCTACTTATCTCTCTCTCTCTCTCTACTTATCTCTCTCCTTATCTCTCTCTCTCTCCTTATCTCTCTCTCTCTACTTATCTCTCTCTCTCTAATTATCTCTCTCCTTATCTCTCTCTACTTATCTCTCTCCTTATCTCTCTCTCTACTTATCTCTCTCTCTCTACTTATCTCTCTCCTTATCTCTCTCTCTCTACTTATCTCTCTCTCTAATTATCTCTCTCCTTATCTCTCTCTCTCTACTTATCTCTCTCTCTCTACTTATCTCTCTCTCCTTATATCTCTCTCTCTACTTATCTCTCTCTCTCTCTCTACTTATCTCTCTCCTTATCTCTCTCTCTCTACTTATCTCTCTCTCTCTACTTATATCTCTCTCTACTTGTCTCTCTCTCCCTCTTTCTCTCTCCTTATCTCTCTCTCTCTCTCTCTCTCTCTCTCTCTCTCTCCTTATCTCTCTCTCTCCTTATCTATTTCTTTCTTTCTCTCTTTCTTTCTTCTTTCTTTCTTTCTTTCTTTCTTTCTTTCTTTCTTTCTTTCTTTCTTTCTTTCTTTCTTTCTTTTTCTCCTGCTTCTCTTTCTCTCTGTGTCTCTATTTCTTTCTATCTATCTATCTTTCTCTTAGCTGAGGGTACTCTAACCCGAGGGTAAGCTAAGCTGAGCATGCACTAACCCGAGGGTAAGCTAAGCAGATGATGAGCAAGTAGTAGAGTTTCTTATGTAGTTCTTTGCTATACTATAACAAATGGTTTACTTCAAATATTTTGGATTGAGTTTGAGGGCAACATTTAACTCCTGTAATATGTAACCTATAATACAAGCGTGCTATAAATGTATTTATTTGCATATATGTGTGTATGTTTAATTAAAGGGTCATTAACCCTTAGACACCATTAAAAGTGTTGAGCTTTAATGGCATGGAACATCCTAACTGCTTTGGCGTCCTGCTTCCCCTCCATTACCTCATGAGTTCTGGGTTCATTTGGGGACATGCCTAGCAACTTAGGCAGTCCCCCAGGATCCAGTCAACGTTTAGGGACAGTGGCGATCAGTCACTGAAACAATGTAACATGAGTCAATGCCATCTGAGGGAGAGAGGAAGACAGATCAGTGATACAAAGTGTTCCAAAGTGCTTGTGCTGCATAGTTCAAATAGTTAAAAATAAATAAATTAATCAATTACAAATTTATATATATATATATATATATATATATATGCAATTAACCTTTTCACTGCTGATCACAGTGGCCTAGATTTAGAGTTTGGCGTTAGCCGTCAAAACCAGCGTTAGAGGCTCCTAACGCTGGTTTTGGGCTACCGCTGGTATTTAGAGTCAGTCAGGAAAGGGTCTAACGCTCACTTTCCAGCCGCAACTTTTCCATACCGCAGATCCCCTTACGCCATTTGCGTATCCTATCTTTTCAATGGGATCTTTCTAACGCTGGTATTTAGAGTCGTGGCTGAAGTGAGCGTTAGAAATCTAACGACAAAACTCCAGCCGCAGCAAAAAGCCAGGAGTTAAGAGCTTTCTGGGCTAACGCCGGTTCATAAAGCTCTTAACTACTGTGCTCTAAAGTACACTAACACCCATAAACTACCTATGTACCCCTAAACCGAGGCCCCCCACATCGCCGCCACTCTATTAAATTTTTTTAACCCCTAATCTGCCGACCGCACACCGCCGCCACCTACGTTATCCCTATGTACCCCTAATCTGCTGCCCCTAACACCGCCGACCCCTATATTATATTTATTAACCCCTAATCTGCCGCACCCAACGTCGCCTCCACCTACCTACAATTATTAACCCCTAATCTGCCGACCGGACCTCACCGCCACTATAATAAATGTATTAACCCCTAATCCGCCTCACTAACCCTATAATAAATAGTATTAACCTCTAATCTGCCCTCACTAACATCGCCGACACCTAACTTCAAGTATTAACCCCTAATCTGCCGACCCGACCTCACCGCTACTCTAATAAAAATTTTAACCCCTAAAGCTAATTCTAACCCTAACCCCACCCCCTAAGTTAAATATAATTTAAATCTAACAAAATAAATTAACTCTTATTAAATAAATTATTCCTATTTAAAGCTAAATACTTACCTGTAAAATAAACCCTAATATAGCTACAATATAAATTATAATTATATTGTAGCTATTTTAGGATTAATATTTATTTTACAGGCAACTTTGTAATTATTTTAACCAGGTAAAATAGCTATTAAATACTTAATAACTATTTAATAGCTACCTAGTTAAAATAATTACAAAATTACCTGTAAAATAAATCCTAACCTAAGTTACAATTAAACCTAACACTACACTATCATTACATTAATTAAATAAAATACCTACAATTACCTACAATTAAACCTAACACTACACTATCAATAAATTAATTAAATACAATACCTACAAATAAATACAATTAAATAAACTAACTAAAGTTACAAAAAATAAAAAATATTTACAAACATTAGAAAAATATTACAACAATTTTAAACTAATTACACCTACTCTAAGCCCCCAAAGAAAATAGCAAAGCCCCCCAAAATAAAAAAATGCCCTACCCTATTCTAAAATTAAAATAGAAAAGCTCTTTTACCTTACCAGCCCTTAAAAGGGCCCTTTGCGGGGCATACCCCAAAGAATACAGCTCTTTTGCCTGTAAAAAAAACTTCTATGTTCTTCCATCTGATGACGAGCGGCTCCATCTTGAAGACCTCCAGCGCGGATCCATGGCTGATCCAATCGGAATTAAGGTAGGAAAATTCTGATTGGCTGATGGAATCAGCCAATCAGATACAAGTTCAATCTGATTGGCTGATCCAATCAGCCAATCAGATTGAGCTTGCATTCTATTGGCTGTTCTGATTGGCTACCTTAATTCCGATTGGCTGATAGAATCCTATCAGCCAATCGGAATTCGAGGGACACCATCTTGGATGACGTCCCTTAAAGGAACCTTCATTCGTCGTCTAGTTGTCGGAAGAAGAAGATGGATCCGCGCTGGAGGTCTTCAAGATGGAGCCGCTCGTCATCGGATGGAAGAACATAGAAGATGCGGCTTGGATGAAGATGTTTGCCGGTCCGGATCTACTCTTCTGCCCGAAGATGGAATTCTTCAGCCGCCACTTGGATCAAGACTTCAGCCGGAGGATGGACGTAACTCTTCAGCTCCCGCTTGGGCTTGGATCAAGACTTCGGAGGCTCTTCTGGACCGATCGGGACCCGATGTGGTGAAGACAAGGTAGGGAGATCTTCAGGGGCTTAGTGTTAGGTTTATTTAAGGGGGGTTTGGGTTAGATTAGCGGTATGTGGGTTTTAATGTTGGGGGGGGGGTATTGTATGTTTTTTTTTACAGGCAAAAGAGCTGAATTCTTTGGGGTATGCCCCCGCAAAAGGCCCTTTTAAGGGCTGGTAAGGTAAAAGAGCTTTTCTATTTTAATTTTAGAATAGGGTAGGGCATTTTTTTATTTTGGGGGCTTTGTTATTTTCTTAGGGGGCTTAGAGTAGGTGTAATTAGCTTAAAATTGTTGTAATATTTTTATTATGTTTGTAATTAATTTTTTTATTTTTTGTATCTTAGCTTTTTTTATTTTTTGTAATTTAGCTAGTTTATTTAATTGTATTTATTTGTAGGTATTTAATTTAATTTATTTATTGATAGTGTAGTGTTAGGTTTAATTGTAGATAATTGTAGGTATTTTATTTAATTAATTTATTGCTAATGTAGTGTTGGATTTAATTGTAACTTAGGTTAGGATTTATTTTACAGGTAATTTTGTAATTATTTTAACTAGGTAGCTATTAAATAGTTCTTAACTATTTAATAGCTATTGTACCTGGTTAAAATAAATACAAAGTTACCTGTAAAATAAATATAAATCCTAAAATAGCTATAATATAATTATAATTTATATTGTAGCTATATTAGGGTTTATTTTACAGGTAAGTATTTAGCTTTAAATAGGAATAATTTATTTAATAAGAGTTAATTTATTTAGTTAGATTTAAATTATATTTAACTTAGGGGGGTGCTAGGGTTAGACTTAGCTTTAGGGGTTAATAAATTTAATAGAGTAGCGGTGAGGTCCGGTCGGCAGATTAGGGGTTAATACTTGAAGTTAGGTGTCAGCGATGTTAGGGAGGGCAGATTAGGGGTTCATACTATTTATTATAGGGTTAGTGAGGCGGATTAGGGGTTAATACATTTATTATAGTAGCGGTGAGTTCCGGTCGGCAGATTAGGGGTTAATTATTGTAGGTAGGTGGAGGCGACTTTGGGGGCGGCAGATTAGGGGTACATAGGGATAACGTAGGTTGCGGCGGTGTACGGAGCGGCAGATTAGGGGTTAAAAAAATATGCAGGTGTCAGCGATAGCGGGGGCGGCAGATTAGGGGTTAATAAGTGTAAGGTTAGGGGTGTTTAGACTCGGGGTACATGTTAGGGTGTTAGGTGCAGACTTAGGAAGTGTTTCCCCATAGGAAACAATGGGGCTGCGTTAGGAGCTTAACGCTGCTTTTTTGCAGGTGTTAGGTTTTTTTTCAGCTCAAACTGCCCCATTGTTTCTTATGGGGGAATCGTGCATGAGCACGTTTTTGAAGCTGGCCGCGTCCGTAAGCACCGCTGGTATTGAGAGTTGCAGTGGCGGTAAATTATGCTCTACGCTCCCTTTTTGGAGCCTAACACAGCCATTTTGTGAACTCTAAATACCAGCAGTATTTAAAAGGTGCGGGGAAAAAAAAGCATGCGTTAGCTACGCGGGTCGTTACCGACAAAACTCTAAATCTAGGCGAGTGTTATTACTCTGATCAGTACAAAGTAGTGTTCAGTAGTTTTGGGGTGTTATTTTTGTGGGGTTTAAATTGCACCTTAATTTCCTTAATTTTTTTATGTTTTTAACTCTTTCCTGCCCTTTCCTGCCCTTCCTACTGTTGTTGATCACCACCATTTGTAAGAGATTCTTCCCTGTTTTTTTCTGTTAGTTTATATATATATATATATATATATATATATATATATATATATAATCAAATGCACACAATACTAAAAGTCTCTAAAGGGTACGAACTCTTACAGTCATGGAACCTACTGCCTGTTCAAGGAGAGAAGTCACAGGCACAACACCATCAACTGAAGCTTCAGCTTCGGAATGGACATCCAATGCTCAATTAGCTGATTCACAAAGATGCACTTCTCACAAGCAGGCTACAGATGCAGGATGGACAGCCCTCCCTCAAAGACACAGATCCATCTTATGGAGAATAGCTGTCCCACAATAAGGAACTCTTATTTGAATGAACACTGGTTGATAAGTATAAACTAAAATACACCTTTTAATTTTTCTTTCTTTTCTCCTTATGTGTTAATGTTTATTTGCAGAATGTTGTCCAGGTGATTGAGATCCCAGGGTGAGGTAGTTTTATGCTTAAAACTCAGGCTTCTACAATTGATTAACTCTACTCCCAGGATCCCTCACTACAGAGATCTCTGGTCTCATTGAGCTCCCCCTGTTGCCACACGCCTACAAATATACACTATGCCACTCTTTTGTTCATCCCCTGAACCATATACAATTGCTTTAATAAGGTAAGAGGACACAGGTGACCTACAGCCTTAGTAATCTCTACCTAGGTCATGTGGACAGGGAAGCAGAGACGTAGACAAGCTGGTCGCACATGCATACGGGAGTACCAAGCTAAACCTCATGAGAATAGAAAATCAAAGCCCATGACACATAGTTAAATGCTGTAGTCAATAACATACCATAGGCATGCCTAGAGTCAAGCACACCTTTGTCCATACCCACGTGATCCCTAGATAAAACATTATGTTTAGTCACACACCAGACGAGGGCTAGAATCCATACCATAGTATATAATGATGCTGCTTAGCATGACAGGGTTACCTCTAGCCACTCAGATCTAGGCACTGAAGTTTCTGGAACCCCACAAAAGCTTTAGAATCAGGGCCTCACCCACTTGTATCATTGACTCCTTCTGTCACAGAATGCTCACTTCAGGATATTTATCTAACAGTTAAATCCTATATCAGTAGCCTTAAAGAGGGATTCTGGGGGTAAATGCCCTTGGAGACTAGGTTGGTGATGTGGCTAATGTTATTTGCTCTCTATTGCTATACAATTGTCTGTTCTATTTGTTACTGGTCATTTGCAAAAATGTCTCCCAGAGTAATTTGACTCCAAGACAAATCAGTTTTGTACTTAAAACACAGACTCTTATAATTACGCAACCTTGCTCACAAGATAACTTATTATAGGGATCTCTGGTCTCTTTGTAATTCCCTTTGTACTTAGAACGCAAAGGAATATCATACACCACTCTCCCAGTTGGCTCTTGATCCAACCTAATTGCCTTCCTATACTGTGAGGACCCATATAACTTGCAGCTCTACGTGATTCCTCCCTGGGTTATATGGGTTGAGATTTTGAGACGGGGACAAGTTCACCCCACAGACACACAAAAGAACTGAACTAAACCCCTTAAGGGCCGAAACCCTGAGATCACAAATACGTATTTAATTATCACAGGTAACAACAACTGTAGACATTCTTGAAATTAAGCGTGTTCCTTATCACACTCCTGAGAACCCAAACTAGATAAAATGGGCTAGGGAGTTACACGCTAGACAAGGATAAGTATCCGCACCATAGTAAATAATAGTGAATCCCCACACTACAGGGAAGCCTTACGCTGCTCCAATTATGACACTAGAATACACAAGATTCTGCACTCGATTTGGGATTAGTACCTGAATCACCTATAACATAGATCTCTCCCATACAGAACACAGGATACACATCTGGTATGCCACTCAACTAACAGCTTAGCCTATTTCTGGTGGTCATATAAATGAGCATTGGGGGTATATGTCCTTAGAGGACCATTCCTGGTATTCAGTTTCTTTATATTACTGTTACATATGTGTTGCTGATAAGGTTAATGTTTTTGTTTTCTAATGTTATGCAATTGATTGAAGTGCAAAACTTATATGTCTTTTATAGCTGAACACTGAAAAATATACACTTGTTTTCTCTAATACACCTTACTAATAGACAGGCAAAATGGCCTACATCAGTTTCCTTACCCATATCTTCTCATTTTTCCTTTTTCCCTTCTACTGTGCGACCGCTCCTAACTCACACCTCTGTGAAACTATCGTTTTACAGAAGTGTCTACACTTATAACTACCCACCTCCAGGGCCGCCATCAGGGGTGACAGGGGTGACTCCTGACAGGGGCCCAATGGGCCAGGGGGCCCCATGAGACAAGAACAACATTTCTTAAATATTGGCAGCCACGGTGGTTACTACAGCAGAGTGATAATTGAGCATGGGAAATGTTATTACAAGGAGTAAAGTATTAGCATTTGAGAGGATTTCTGAGTGCGCACTAAATCACTATGCACAGTGTGAGACAGACTTGGCACTTTATTTGTACAGTGTGTGCCTGAATCAGGCAGCAGATCACTTTCATTTGCAGAGGAGGTAGGACCTACTTAGCAAATGTTTTTTATTTCTTTGTGCAATTTCTGATTGTAACTTCAGTGTGGTAGTAGTTGTATGGAGGGGCCAGGGATCCATAAAAACATTTTTTTTTTAGCAGCAGTGTATTTATTATTATTTGACAATGCTGTAGAAATTATATATTTAAAACCATGCATAAATGTTTCCTCCTCAATACACAAATGGTAGGTGCCCTTTTGGCAGATATGAATTTTTTTATTTATATATACAGTATATATACATATATATATATATATATATATATATATATATATATATTACATTCCAGTTTCTTGCCCCTTTATGCAAGGACTTTCCAGGTGCAAGGAGGCATTTTATCTAAGATATTTACATCTGCATAAAATGTTATACTCTCAGACTAAGATTGCTCAGTGTTTGAAATGAGACAGGTTAACTTAAAATGGTTCAGTTTACAATACAGCTGATTTAATTTTGAAATACATACAAACAAGCCTAAATCCTGCATTTAACCAGATCTAATGGTATGAGTAACACAGCTTATGGTTCCACAAAGACCATATAGAGTACAGCATTTTCAAAATCCATAAGTACAGCTGACAGATGGGAACATTTGTACACTATATTTGAAGTGGTGTTCTTGGTTGGGGAAAAAACAAACAAACATATGTCAACCTTTTAAAAGTACTTTTCTTCATCTAGCCATCTACCCATATCATTAATGTACAATTTTGAATTCACAGAATAATATTTTTTTACACATTTACAAATATTATTATTTAAAAAGTGATCTCTTAATTTCTGCATTTTTTTTTATCATGCATCACACACTGTTGATTTAGGGGATGCAAGGTGCATAAATGTTTCCTCCTGTGAGTGTTTCTGTGGGTGTCTGTGTTTATGTTTTTGTGCTTTGGTTTATGTCTCTATTAGTGTGTATGTATTTTTTTTCTGTGGGTCTCTCTGTGAGGTTGGGTGTGTATGCCTTTGAGCTTTTTCTATGGGTGTCTCTGCGAGGGTGTGTGTATGTTTGCCTTTGTGTATTTTCTCTGGATGCCTCTGTGAGGGTGGGTGTGTATGTCTGGGTTTTCTGTGGATGTCTCTTTGAGGGAGTGTGTGTGTGTGTATGTATGTATGTCTGTGTTTTCTGTGGATGTCTCTGTGAGGGTGTGTGTTTTCTGTGGTTGTCTCTGTGAGGGTGTGTTTATGTCTTTGTGTGTTTTCTGTGGATGTCTCAGTGAGGGTGTGTGTATGTATGTCTTTCTGTGTTTTATATGGTTGTATGTGTGTGTGTGTGTGTGCATGTCTTTGTGTGTTTTCTCTGGGTGTCTCTGTGTGTGTCTGTGTGTATGTCTTTGTGTGTTTTCTGAGGCTGTCTTTGTCTGTGTTTCCTTGAGTGTATGTGCACGTTTGAGTTTGTTTGTGTGTGTCCATTGTCTGTTCCTTTTTAGGACATTTTGACCTTACTACTGATTATTCACATCTTTCTACAGACTTTGAGACTAATGAGACCTTTATGGAAGTAACAAATCCACCATTTAACCTTTAAATTATTGTTTAGGCAGTTCAGGGCCCTTCCTTTCAGCCACTGCATGCTGTTGTCATAATTTAGTTGGCATCTTCCTTTACAAAAAGATAATCAGAACTCCATATTTTGTTTTCTAAATCTCCTTTTTTTTACAAAACTGTAGTCTACCTCATTACTTGTCAGGTCAATGTAATCAAGTGCTGAGTGTCTGTTTGGACTGTCTGTGTCTGAGTGTGTTTGTGTGTTTCTTTGGGTGTCTGCTAGAGTGTCTATATGTGAATCCTTATGTGTGAGTGTGTGTGTGTGTGTGTGTGTGTGTTTCAGTGTATGAGTGTGTCTGTGTGTTTGTATGTTACTACCTTTACAACATTTCCAAGTTTAAATAGACACTTAAGAATAAAGTGCATATACGTTTTAGTCACTTGGTCAAAAATTGCACATGCCAAAGGGGGGGGGGGTGATCAATGGTTAATTCAGGGGCCCCAAAATCTCTAGTGGCAGCCCTGCCCATCTCTCCCCTCCCCCTCAAGTAAGGTGCCCCTTTCTTAGGTGGACAACCTAAGTGGTTTCTTTTGGCAATACCGCAACTTTAAATTATCGCCCCACTCTAACTTAAACTAATCATAACAGTGTCGACAGAATAATCCTTACCTACTCTCTCTTCTTTTGATTTCCTCCCCCTTTCCTTCCCTCTCATCCCCTTTTTTTCACTCCCTCCATAATGTCTCTGACCTGCACTTCCCACAATACTCCCAATAAGAGAAGCAAGTTTATGAGATACCTTTGCTCACGTCAAGTCTCAGGTTGTATTTCTTCAAGAGAGGCACTGGGCGGATGGTGAATCCATACCCTTCTATTCTATCTATTTGAGAAACTAGACATTCATAGGGACCCACAGGGCAGGTACCTAATTGTAAACTGCAAACTAGATGATGTCCCATACACTCTGGCATGCTATTACGGTCCAAATTCTGGACAAATTAGGGCACTAAGAACATTCCTAAGTTTGCTGGCCACACACAAAACTCGCAACTTCTAGTGGGAGACTTCAACATGATACTTGATACCAAGATAGGCGTTCGCCTAAGCTCAAACCTTGTGGCCCCCTCTCAACTAGAACTGCCAAGCAATTCAATAACCTTATTGACATAAATGTGCGAGACTAGATCCCTTACTAGGGAACACACCACAAACTATCGTATTCCATCTGGACATCAAAACGTCCTCAACCCATAATGACCTGCTTAGTGTTTATTAACTCATGGCGGCCAAGCTGTCAATAACCAGACAATAGAAACAAAAGACACCCCCTACATGGGGTGATGTTACTAAAATAATGAACAACTTAGAACCAATGGAAAACCAAATTTTTACCCAAACAATAAATCGTACCTGCATTCTCAAATTTGGTATGAATGGAAACAAGTTGGATACACTGCAAGAATTTCTGGTTCATAAATAAATGTGTCCCATCCTTGACTGGGTTTCTACCCATCCCCCCACATTTTTTTTTTGTCTTACCTCCCCTGTCCCTCCCCTCTTTCCCGGGTTATTCCTTCCGACTGACATTTCCTTACTAGATATCGACTTAGTTTTACCTCTTTTTCTCATAATACCATGCGTTCACCACCACATTGAACACTTGCTATCGCATTTCCTCAACTCTAGTGAATGGACTTTACTTCACTATAACCAGAACCCTAGGTAGATAGCCTAGGCAAAATATGCATATATATTGTTACCGTTATTTGCTGATATACTGTTTATATACATTTATGTATGTAATGCTTTGTTCATTTCACAATAAAAAATATTTTAAAAAACAAACAAACAAAAAACACTTTATTAAATATGAATATTGCATAAATAATTTTTGTGTGTTTTCAGCTACTTGACTGCAAAGGGCTCTAATTCACTTATATATACATATGTATTTATGTGTTTATGTGTGTATGTATGTCTGTAAATACATATTATGTACTTTCAAGTTGTAATACGCAATCTACTTCCAACATGCACAAAGAGCTGCGATAAGCCACTTATCGCTTGCATGCAATAGTTAGCGCGCCACTCATAATTTAGCCCTAAATGGGATAACATTTTAAAGTACGCCATCCTTTTTAACTACAGGATTACAGGAAACATAAAGTGTATTGCGAAAAAAAAATTGCTATACATAATTAAACATTTTATACTACAATCTCAAAGTGTTAAATGTCCTTGTAACAATATAAACTAGACATCTGGATAATATAACACAAGCTGTACATCTGAAGAGGAGATAAAGCATATTAAATAGTAATTATAGTACTAAGTATATTGTCCCCCTTTATAATACATCTGAATTTCTGTACAAAACCAGCTTATATACTAGTTTTAGTAAATGTAAAACATGACAGCTAACCGGTGCAAGATTGATCATTGCCTAATGTGTTTCAAAGCATTTTTTCACTTAATCAATCATATTAATTCACTATAAGTACAGTACTATTAACAAAATCTTATCATTCTGGCAATTGTATAATTAACATCTTCAAAATGTCCAAACATTCTATTTCTTTCATTAATTAACCATCTGATATCTATATTTAAGTTGTCTACATGTCTCATAATATAAAAGTATGACAAGATATATATATATATATATATATATATATATATATATATATATATATATATATATATATATAATATTTATATATTTTACAATTATCAAACCAGGAAACTGTCATATTTAAATAAACATGTAAACTAGACATAATGGCCTCCATTACATATGCAAAATCCTCCGCCGCCATATTTTACGCGATTTTGGTATTACATATACGGCGTAGCATACAAGTTACAAGCGTATATTTCACCCTTCGGATGTATTTTTTTTTACCCATAGACTAACATAGAACAGCTGCACAATTTGGTATCCAATATACAGCGTAAGGACTTACGCGCGCAGAATTCAGAGAATCTACTTCATTCTTATCTCGCCACAAATTACAGGCGCAGTAACCCTTGCACTGAGTAAAAAAGCAACGTAACTCCCTGAAGGCCTAACAAACGCATGCGCAATCACATACATATAAGCCGCAAATCTCAAACAGTTAAACCTCTTCTAAGCATTTATTATTCCTGCCCCTGCAAGTGTGTCAAACCAATCACAAACAGCACAACCTCTCACCTGCAGCCTTAAAACACCTGGCAATGCACACCCTTATTAGCCACCATCTTTACATACTGCGGATTTCCACTGCATGTAAGTGAAACTACTACATCCAACCCCACTTCCCTTAACCACCCTAATTACTGAAAATGTCTCATTTGTTTAATTCATGTTTAGGTCACTATGATTTATTGACTATCATTAATAAGAATGAAAATGGATGTTTATACCTTATGTTCACACCTTCTGTAAATACATTATTATTTATATATATATATATATATATATATATATATATATATATATATATATATAACCATGTGTCAATTTATATTGGATGTGAGAAACCTTGATTTACATCTTATAAGTGAATATTACTATATGTACCCTTCATACACAACTATGTGATGTGGTTTATGGAACATGAATATGTCATAAACATGATAATATTACCTTTTTTCCATTTCCACACAGGTCTTATTATATTTTTTAACAATATTAGTGTACTAAAACACACCTCACATGGATGTGGATGACACGTATATAGTAAATAACAGAAGACAAGAATTATGGTGAACTATAAGAATATTTATTTATTTTTAGGCTTCTTGGATGAGGGAGCTGAGGTGACTGTAGTGGATTTCCTTGTTCCTTATTGATGCTGCCATGTCCCTCTGCAGCTCTATGCTACGTTTGTGTAACCTCTCTTGGCTCCTGAAGAACCTCTCTTGGCTCCTGTGGAACCTCTCTTGGCCTCTTTGTCTGCTCTCGGAGCTTGTTATGAGCTTCCTCTGGAGTGCAATGTATTCCTCACCCAGGGGAGAATACAATGCATCAACAGGCTTTTAAGCAGCAGGGCTTCTAGTTGCTTGAGGTGCAGGTTCAGCTGCATCTGATGTTTCTGGTGGGGCAGGTTCAGCTGCATCTGATGTTTCTGGTGGGGCAGGTTCAGCTGCATCTGATGATTCTGGTGGGGCAGGTTCAGCTGCATCTGCTGGTGCTTGAGTACTTTCTGCTATATTTTCATCTGCAGATGGTGGAGGTTGCCCAAGTGATGAGGAAGGTGGAACTCACCCAAGTGATGAGGATGGTGGAGCTCTCAGGGTTGATTGATAGTCCCACTGATGACCAGTGTGTGACCACTCAGCCTGTCCAGTTGGAACTTCCTGTGACATAGTCTGTGGGTAAAAGCCATGACTGCCATGAGATTGTGTTGGGGGGGGGGGGGTTAAATACATGGACCCTTTGTGGCTGTCTTGGATCCCCCTCAGAGCCAAAAAAAGAATATTCCTCTGGCCAGGAATCTTGCCAGGGGTCATATGGCAATGGTGGAGGCATCACTCCCGGGTCCTCAACTGAAGCCATCCAACCATGCTCATGCCTGGGAGCATACTGTTCATGTGGTTGCCTGAAGACTGGTGGTGGTGGTGGTGGCGGCATGCCTGTTTGTATCCTCGTGACAGGAGGTTCTGTGGAGGAGTCACATGATGAGAGGGATTAGTACAGTCAGATATATGTCCATGTGGGCATACAATGTACATTGATACATGCTAGAACCTATACTGATTCTCATGTCAAATTCTATAACATGCATGTGCACATTGTGATTTGTTCTATGAGGGATTTTAATATGCGCAGTATACAGGTGTGTTTCATACAATAGTTATGTGTACATGTCAATGATGGAAAAAATGTGTTCTTTAAGTGACACTATGGTCACACAATTTACTTTAGTCTGATGTAGGCACAGAACTTGCTTTATTGAGCTAAAAGTATTGTGATGGCTATAGTGTCCATTTACTGAAAACTCTATATATGGCTTGTGGCCTGTGTTACTCTGAGACATGTTAGTATTGCACTATTCCACCTCATATCATGAATTGCATTGTATTAAGTAGCATTAATGTCAAATATAATTGTAGATGTTTTTGTTAGTAGGCCAAATACCATGCTCCTCATTGTGTACATGAATGTGTGATATTAAAGGATGTTATATCTCAAATAAATATAATAATGGTGTGTGGGATGTTACTCACCAGCATGATGTGCTGTGGTTGCAGCCCCTGAGTCATGAGCCCCTGGAAGTCCACGGACTGCTGTGATACTCAGGGACCTGCGTATCATCTCCTGCCAGGTGTTATACTCAATATCCAGGGATGGACCACTGCCTGTTACCCTCTGGTGCATAGCTTCCTGCCCCATCATTTCTTTGACCCGCCTCTTGCAGTCATTCCACTGCTTTTTCAGGCCCTCAACAGTCCTCCTCTGCGGGGCCACACTGTTGACGGCATCCTCTAACGCCAACCATGCCGTAGTTCTCCTTTTGGCACTGCCTTTGCCCTTCTCCTGCCCAAAGAGGGCACTGTAATTGTCCATGATGGCCTGGACTAGGGCAACATTTTCCTCAAATGAGAAGTTGGGACATCTCAGCCTCTCATCCTCCATGGACACCTGGCTTGCTCCCTGTGATGTCCCTGGTGTGGGTTCCTCCCTATCCTCTCCCTCCTCCCCCCATCTGTCCACATGTGCACCCTCTGTCCCTCTCCTAGATGTGCTTGGTCTCTGGGGCTCTCGGGCATCTACCCTCCCATCATCCCTTCTAGCTCTCCCCACTCCACTTACTCCCTGACAGGGACCCCATTGCTCCTCCTGTCTTCTCCAATACTCCTCTCCCTGCCACTCCTCTCCTCCCCTCCGCCCTACCTCTCTCTGCCATCCTCACACTAAATCACACTACACACACACTCCCAGTTCAATCACACACAATCGCAACCAAACACTCAGCCTATCACACTGTGAAATTGAAATAAAATGTGTGAGGTGTTAGAAAAAAAAGTGTGGTGTATTTGTATATGTATGTATGCAAAATGTGTGCAATATGTAAAAATATGTGTAAGTGTAAAAGCTTAATCAAACAACAATGCGACCTAACTAACTCCTCTGTTTGCGCCTCTCTCTCTACTCTGACTAATCCTCCACTCCACTGTAGTGTGCTGTAGCTCAAAGAACAATCCAAACACACTGAAGAAAATGGCAGCTGCGCATGGGTTTATATATGAATTTTGAATAGCGTAATAACGTGTCGCATTTATATTTAAAATCACAGTTAATTTTTAAGAATGTTGGCCTAATTTGCATAAAACTACTCTTTATTGATACTTTCCGTGGACAAAAATACTGATGTAAGTTACTTGCGATGACTAAAATGTGTATCTGCGCACATTTCAGAAGATCGCCAGTTTGTCCCACTTACACCAGTTTAGCATCTAACAGCGCAGTATACGTAATACCCCGATGTGCGAGGTGAAATTATGGGCGGCGCGGGTTCCCACGCTTGCGTCGAAACCTGTGCCATATATGTGATCGCGCCCAATGTACACAGATAAAAAATTGATTTAGAGGAATCATGTGTCACATAAAAAAAACTTGATCCAGTATTCGTTAAGGGGATTTTATTACAAGACCAGAGACTCATATTTTGCATATCTTTCTTTATACAACTCATATGCAGCATTTAAAAGTAATGATATAGAAGAAAAAGAATCAACATTAAAACAATAAGGATAACACAGAGTTAACATAAGTAACCAATGATCATCTGAAAAGTAGAAAGATATACAGAGGGCGACTCCTAGTGCAGATTAGTAAGCAAAGTGTGAACCCACCAGCTTAACCCTTCAGAGATATACTCACAAAGTATAAAGCACACTGTAGTGCTAATGGAGCAAGCTGGGTATATTAACCCCTTAATGACCACAATGTACCCTGTATGTCACTGGTCCTTAAGGGTTTTTTCAGGACATAATAGCATTAGTCTAGCAAGAACATGATATTAATGCCCTCCCTCCAGCAGGCTTTGGGGAATAGAGCAGTCTCAACGCTGGTGGCAAGACTGCGCTACAAAACAATCAAGTCCCAAAAAAAGACCAGTGACATACAGGGTACGTCGCTGGTCCTTAAGGGGTTAAAGTGGCCCAGCGCACATACCACTCCGGTGAAGGATGTTCCAATATGTTTAAAGTGCTCAAAAAAGAATAAAGGAGACTCCAGAAATATATATATAAAACACTTTATATAAAAATATAACAGTGTACAATAAAAAATACTATAGAATAATATACCCAGCTTGCTCCATTAGCACTACAGTGTGCTTTATACTTTGTGAGTATATCTCTGAAGGGTTAAGCTGGTGGGTTCACACTTTGCTTACTAATCTGCACTAGGAGTCGCCCTCTGTATATCTTTCTACTTTTCAGATGATTTTGGGAATCTACTAAGAGGAACTGCTCTTGCATTCTAATGCACAGTCAACTGGGACACTGATAAGTTTCCAGACTGCTCATCTAGGCATTATCTTTGTCTTAACTATAAGTGAGTATAAAATCTACGAGTATTACGAGTATTACGAGTATTCTGAATGGCTGCGTTAGCCTCAGAAAAGTGAGCGTTGAGCAAAATTTAACTCCACTTCTAACCTCAATACCAGCGTTGCTTACGGTAGCGGTAAGCTGGAAAAACATGCTCGTGCACGATTTTCCCCTAGGATGCAATGGGGATGAGCTGGCTAATAAAAAACTAACACCTGCAAAAAAGCAGCGTTCAGCTCCTAACGCAGCCCCATTGTTTCCTATGGGGAAACACTTCCTATGTCTGCACCTAACACCCTAACATGAACCCCCGAGTCTAAACACCCCTAACCTTACACTTATTACCCCTAATCTGCCGCCCCCGCTATCGCTGACACCTACATTATATTATTAACCCCTAATCTGCCGCTCCGGACACCACCGCAACCTACATTATCCCTATGAACCCCTAATCTGCTGCCCCCAATATCGCCGACACCTATATTATATTTATTAACCCCTAATCTGCCCCCCCCCCCAATGTCGCTGCCACCTTCCTACAAGTATTATCCCTTAATCTCCCACCCCCAACGTCGCCGCTACTATAACAAAGTTATTAACCCCTAAATCTAAGTCTAACCCTAACCCTAACACCCCCCTAAATTAAATATGATTTAAAGAAATCTAAATCCATTTACTATAATTAAATAAATTATTCCTATTTAAAAATAAATACTTACCTATAAAATAAACCATAAGATAGCTACAATTTAACTAATAATTACATTGTAGCTATTTTAGGATTTATATTTATTTTACAGGCAACTTTGTATTTATTTTAACTAGGTACAATAGCTATTAAATAGTTAATAACTATTTAATATCTACCTAGTTAGAATAATTACAAAATTACCTGTAAAATAAATCCTAACCTAAGTTACAAATACACCTAACACTACACTATCAATAAATTAATTAAATAAATTACCTACAATTATCTAAACTAAAATACAATTAAATAAACTAAACTACAGGGAGTGCAGAATTATTAGGCAAATTAGTATTTTGACCACATCATCCTCTTTATGCATGTTGTCTTACTCCAAGCTGTATAGGCTCGAAAGCCTACTACCAATTAAGCATATTAGGTGATGTGCATCTCTGTAATGAGAAGGGGTGTGGTCTAATGACATCAACACCCTATATCAGGTGTGCATAATTATTAGGCAACTTCCTTTCCTTTGGCAAAATGGGTCAAAAGAAGGACTTGACAGGCTCAGAAAAGTAAAAAATAGTGAGATATCTTGAAGAGGGATGCAGCACTCTTAAAATTGCAAAGCTTCTGAAGCGTGATCATCGAACAATCAAGCGTTTCATTCAAAATAGTCAACAGGGTCGCAAGAAGCGTGTGGAAAAACCAAGGCGCAAAATAACTGCCCATGAACTGAGAAAAGTCAAGCGTGCAGCTGCCAAGATGCCACTTGCCACCAGTTTGGCCATATTTCAGAGCTGCAACATCACTGGAGTGCCCAAAAGCACAAGGTGTGCAATACTCAGAGACATGACCAAGGTAATAAAGGCTATAAGACGACCACCACTGAACAAGACACACAAGCTGAAACGTCAAGACTGGGCCAAGAAATATCTCAAGACTGATTTTTCTAAGGTTTTATGGACTGATGAAATGAGAGTGAGTCTTGATGGGCCAGATGGATGGGCCTGTGGCTGGATTGGTAAAGGGCAGAGAGCTCCAGTCCGACTCAGATGCCAGCAAGGTGGAGGTGGAGTACTGGTTTGGGCTGGTATCATCAAAGATGAGCTTGTGGGGCCTTTTCGGGTTGAGGATGGAGTCAAGCTCAACTCCCAGTCCTACTGCCAGTTTCTGGAAGACACCTTCTTCAAGCAGTGGTACAGGAAGAAGTCTGCATCCTTCAAGAAAAACATGATTTTCATGCAGGACAATGCTCCATCACATGCGTCCAAGTACTCCACAGCGTGGCTGGCAAGAAAGGGTATAAAAGAAGAAAATCTAATGACATGGCCTCCTTGTTCACCTGATCTGAACCCCATTGAGAACCTGTGGTCCATCATCAAATGGGAGATTTACAAGGAGGGAAAACAGTACACCTCTCTGAACAGTGTCTGGGAGGCTGTGGTTGCTGCTGCACGCAATGTTGATGGTGAACAGATCAAAACACTGACAGAATCCATGGATGGCAGGCTTTTGAGTGTCCTTGCAAAGAAAGGTGGCTATATTGGTCACTGATTTGTTTTTGTTTTGTTTTTGAATGTCAGAAATGTATATTTGTGAATGTTGAGATGTTATATTGGTTTCACTGGTAAAAATAAATAATTGAAATGGGTATATATTTGTTTTTTGTTAAGTTGCCTAATAATTATGCACAGTAATAGTCACCTGCACACACAGATATCCCCCTAAAATAGCTATAACTAAAAACAAACTAAAAACTACTTCCAAAACTATTCAGCTTTGATATTAATGAGTTTTTTGGGTTCATTGAGAACATGGTTGTTGTTCAATAATAAAATTAATCCTCAAAAATACAACTTGCCTAATAATTCTGCACTCCCTGTATATTACAAAAAACAAACAAACACTAAATTACAAAAAATAAAAAAAATTACAAGAATTTTAATCTAATTACACCTAATCTAAGCCCCCTAATAAAATAAAAAAGTCCCCCAAAATAATAAAATTCCCTACCCTATACTAAATTACAAAAGTAATCAGCTCTTTTACCAGCCCTTAAAAGGGCTTTTAGAGGGGCATTGCCCCAAAGTAATCAGCTCTTTTACCTGTAAAAGAAAATACAAGACCCCCCCAACATTACAACCCACCACCCACACACCCCTACTCTAAAAACCACCCGATCCCCCTTTAAAAATCCTAACACTACCCCATTGAAGATCACGCTACCTTCAGCTGTGTTCACCCAGCCGGGCACCGAAGGGCCAGAAGAGGACATCTGGACCGGCAGAAGTCTTTATCCGATCGGGGCAGAAGAGGACATCCGGACCGGCAGACATCTTCATCCAAGCGGCATCTTCTATCTTCATCCATCCGGCACGGAGCGGGTCCATCTTCAAGACATCCAACGCGGAGCATCCTCTTCTTCCCGACGACTAACGACGAATGAAGGTTCCTTTAAATTACGTCATCCAAGATGGCATCCCTCGAATTCCGATTGGCTGATAGGATTCTATTAGCCAATCGGAATTAAGGTAGAAAAATCCAATTGGTTGATTTAATCAGCCATTCGGATTGAAATTCAATCCGATTGGCTGATTGGATGAGCCAATAGAATGAAAGGTCAAATTTATTGGCTCATCCAATCAGCCAATCGGATTGAACTTCAATCCGATTGGCTGATTAAATCAACCAATCAGATTTTTTCCTACCTTAATTCCGATTGGCTGATAGAATCCTATCAGCCAATCGGAATTCGAGGGACGCCATCTTGTATGACGTCATTGCCATGTTCATTTCCACCTTAAGAAGGCATTCTCTTATATTATTACATGTCTACCTTAACAAAGCAGTTACCTCATTTCCTGTTCTGGATAAAATGCCCCACTTCCTCTGCTTCATTGCTGGTTTATTGAAGAAGTTTGCTCATCTCCTTTTCTGAAGCAGTCCATTATAACTAAAGAGTTTCCTTGCACTATCTGAGGATTGTATTCCCTGCATCTTGCTTCTCAAGCCGCTCTCAGCTGCAGACTCCTGTAACTCTCACCTCTCCTAAAGAACTGAATCTGGTAAGGTGTTTTCTCTCCTGTCTGTTGTGCTAACAAATCTTAACTTGGAAACTAGACACTGTGAGTAACATCCTCAGAATTGAATCAGCTTGCATGTAATATCCGACTGCCTAATCAGCTTGCATGTAATATCAGACTGCCTATTCAGCTTGCATGTAATATCAGACTGCCTATTCAGCTTGCATGTAATATCAGACTGCCTATTCAGCTTGCATGTAATATCAGACTGCCTATTCAGCTTGCATGTAATATCAGACTGCCTATTCAGCTTGCATGTAATATCAGACTGCCTAATCAGCTTGTATGTAATATCAGACTGCCTATTCAGCTTGCTTGTAATATCAGACTGCCTATTCAGCTTGCTTGTAATATCAGACTGTCTAATCAGCTTGCATGTAATATCCGACTGCCTAATCAGCTTGCATGTAATATCAGACTGCCTATTCAGCTTGCATGTAATATCAGACTGCCTATTCAGCTTGTATGTAATATCAGACTGCCTATTCAGCTTGCATGTAATATCAGACTGTCTAATCAGCTTATATGTAATATCAGACTGCCTATTCAGCTTGCATGTAATATCAGACTGCCTAATCAGCTTGCATGTAATATCAGACTGTCTAATCAGCTTGCATGTAATATCCGACTGCCTAATCAGCTTGCATGTAATATCAGACTGCCTATTCAGCTTGCATGTAATATCCGACTGCCTAATCAGCTTGCTTGTAATATCAGACTGTCTAATCAGCTTGCATGTAATATCAGACTGTCTAATCAGCTTGCATGTAATATCAGACTGCCTATTCAGCTTGCATGTAATATCAGACTGCCTAATCAGCTTGCTTGTAATATCAGACTGCCTATTCAGCTTGCATGTAATATCAGACTGCCTATTCAGCTTGTATGTAATATCAGACTGCCTATTCAGCTTGTATGTAATATCAGACTGCCTATTCAGCTTGCATGTAATATCAGACTGCCTATTCAGCTTGCATGTAATATCAGACTGCCTAATCAGCTTGCATGTAATATCAGACTGCCTATTCAGCTTGCATGTAATATCAGACTGCCTATTCAGCTTGCATGTAATATCAGACTGAATAATCAGCTTGCATGTAAAATGAGACTGCCTATTCAGCTTGCATGTAATATCAGACTGCCTATTCAGCTTGCATGTAATATCAGACTGCCTATTCAGCTTGCATGTAATATCAGACTGTCTAATCAGCTTGCATGTAATATCCGACTGCCTAATCAGCTTGCATGTAATATCAGACTGCCTATTCAGCTTGCATGTAATATCAGACTGCCTAATCAGCTTGCATGTAATATCAGACTGCCTATTCAGCTTGCATGTAATATCAGACTGCCTAATCAGTTTGCATGTAATATCAGACTGCCTATTCAGCTTGCATGTATTATCAGACTGCCTAATCAGCTTGCATGTAATATCAGACTGTCTATTCAGCTTGCATGTAATATCAGACTGCCTAATCAGCTTGTATGTAATATCAGACTGTCTAATCAGCTTGCATGTAATATCAAACTGCCTATTCAGCTTGCATGTAATATCAGACTGCCTATTCAGCTTGCATGTGATATCAGACTGCCTACTCAGCTTGCATGTAATATCAGACTGCCTAATCAGCTTGCATGTAATATCAGACTGCCTATTCAGCTTGCATGTAATATCAGACTGCCTAATCAGCTTGCATGTAATATCAGACTGTCTATTCAGCTTGCATGTAATAGCAGACTGCCTAATCAGCTTGCATGTAATATCAGACTGTCTAATCAGCTTGCATGTAATATCAGACTGTCTAATCAGCTTGCATGTAATATCAGACTGCCTAATCAGCTTGCATGTAATATCAGACTGCCTATTCAGCTTGCATGTAATATCAGACTGCCTATTAAAGCTTGCATGTAATATCAGACTGCCTAATCAGCTTGCATGTAATATCAGACTGCCTAATCAGCTTGCATGTAATATCAGACTGCCTATTCAGCTTGCATGTAATATCAGACTGCCTAATCAGCTTGCATGTAATATCAGACTGCCTAATCAGCTTGCTTGTAATATCAGACTGCCCAATCACCTTGCATGTAATATCAGACTGCCTATTAAAGCTTGCATGTAATATCAGACTTCCTATTCAGCTTGCATGTAATATCAGACTGTCTATTCAGCTTGCATGTAATATCAGACTGTCTAAACAGCTTGCATGTAATGTCAGACTGTCTAATCAGCTTGCATGTAATATCAGACTGTCTAAACAGCTTGCATGTAATATCAGACTGCCTATTAAAGATTGCATGTAATATCAGACTGTCTAATCAGCTTGCATGTAATATCAGACTGCCTATTCAGCTTGCATGTAATATCAGACTGCCTAATCAGCTTGCTTGTAATATCAGACTGCCCAATCACCTTGCATGTAATATCAGACTGCCTATTAAAGCTTGCATGTAATATCAGACTGCCTAATCAGCTTGTATGTAATATCAGACTGTCTAATCAGCTTGCATGTAATATCAAACTGCCTATTCAGCTTGCATGTAATATCAGACTGCCTATTCAGCTTGCATGTGATATCAGACTGCCTACTCAGCTTGCATGTAATATCAGACTGCCTAATCAGCTTGCATGTAATATCAGACTGCCTATTCAGCTTGCATGTAATATCAGACTGCCTAATCAGCTTGCATGTAATATCAGACTGTCTATTCAGCTTGCATGTAATAGCAGACTGCCTAATCAGCTTGCATGTAATATCAGACTGTCTAATCAGCTTGCATGTAATATCAGACTGTCTAATCAGCTTGCATGTAATATCAGACTGCCTAATCAGCTTGCATGTAATATCAGACTGCCTATTCAGCTTGCATGTAATATCAGACTGCCTATTAAAGCTTGCATGTAATATCAGACTGCCTAATCAGCTTGCATGTAATATCAGACTGCCTAATCAGCTTGCATGTAATATCAGACTGCCTATTCAGCTTGCATGTAATATCAGACTGCCTAATCAGCTTGCATGTAATATCAGACTGCCTAATCAGCTTGCTTGTAATATCAGACTGCCCAATCACCTTGCATGTAATATCAGACTGTCTAAACAGCTTGCATGTAATGTCAGACTGTCTAATCAGCTTGCATGTAATATCAGACTGTCTAAACAGCTTGCATGTAATATCAGACTGCCTATTAAAGATTGCATGTAATATCAGACTGTCTAATCAGCTTGCATGTAATATCAGACTGCCTATTCAGCTTGCATGTAATATCAGACTGCCTAATCAGCTTGCTTGTAATATCAGACTGCCCAATCACCTTGCATGTAATATCAGACTGCCTATTAAAGCTTGCATGTAATATCAGACTGCCTAATCAGCTTCCATGTAATATAAGACTGCCTAATCAGCTTGCTTGTAATATCAGACTGCCCAATCACCTTGCATGTAATATCAGACTGCCTATTAAAGCTTGCATGTAATATCAGACTGCCTATTCAGCTTGCATGTAATATCAGACTGCCTATTCAGCTTGCATGTAATATCAGACTGCCTAATCACCTTGCATGTAATATCAGACTGCCTATTCAGCTTGCATGTAATATCAGACTGACTAATCAGCTTGCATGTAATATCAGACTGCCTATTAAGCTTGCATGTAATATCAGACGGCCTAATCAACTTGCATGTAATATCAGACTGCCTATTCAGCTTGCATGTAATATCAGACTGCCTAATCAGCTTGCTTGTAATATCAGATTGCCTTTTCAGCTTGCATGTAATATCAGACTGCCTAATTAGCTTGCATGTAATATCAGACTGTCTAATAAGCTTGCATGTAATATCAGACTGCCTATTAAAGCTTGCATGTAATATCAGACTTCCTATTCAGCTTGCATGTAATATCAGACTGCCTATTCAGCTTGCATGTAATATCAGACTGCCTAATCAGCTTGCTTGTAATATCAGACTGCCTATTCAGCTTGCATGTAATATCAGACTGCCTAATTAGCTTGCATGTAATATCAGACTGTCTAATCAGCTTGCATGTAATATCAGACTGCCTATTAAAGCTTGCATGTAATATCAGACTTCCTATTCAGCTTGGATGTAATATCAGACTGCCTATTCAGCTTGCATGTTATATCAGACTGCCTATTTAGCTTGCATGTAATATCAGACTGCCTATTCAGCTTGCATGTAATATCAGAGTGCCTAATCACCTTGCATGTAATATTAGACTGCCTATTCAGCTTGCATGTAATATCAGACTGTCTAATCAGCTTGCATGTAATATCAGACTGCCTATTCAGCTTGCATGTAATATCAGACTGCCTATTCAGCTTGCATGTAATATCAGACTGCCTAATAAGCTTGCTTGTAATATCAGACTGCCTATTCAGCTTGCATTTAATATCAGACTGCCTATTCAGCTTGCATGTAATATTAGACTGCCTATTCAGCTTACATGTAATTTCAGACTGCCTAATCAGCTTGCTTGTAATATCAGACTGCCTATTCAGCTTGCATGTAATATCAGACTGCCTAATCAGCTTGCATGTAATATCAGACTGCCTAAAAAGCTTGCTTGTAATATCAGACTGCCTAATCAGCTTGCTTGTAATATCAGACTGCCTATTCAGCTTGCATGTAATATCAGACTGCCTATTCAGCTTGCATGTAATATCAAACTGCCTAATCACCTTGCATGTAATATCAGACTGCCTATTCAGCTTGCATGTAATATAAGACAGCCTAATCAGCTTGCATGTAATATCAGACTGCCTATTTAGCTTGCATGTAATATCAGACTGCCTAATCACCTTGCATGTAATATCAGACTGCCTATTCAGCTTGCATGTAATATCAGACTGCCTAATCAGCTTGCTTGTAATATCAGACTGCCTATTCAGCTTGAATGTAATATCAGACTGCCTTTTCAGCTTGCATGTAATATCAGACTGCCTATTCAGCTTGCATGTAATATCAGACTGCCTAATCAGCTTGCTTGTAATATCAGACTGCCTATTCAGCTTGCATGTAATATCAGACTGTGTAATCAGCTTGCATGTAATATCAGACTGCCTATTCAGCTTGCATGCAATATCAGACTGCCTATTCAGCTTGCATGTAATATTAGACTTCCTATTCAGCTTACATGTAATTTCAGACTGCCTAATCAGGTTGCTTGTAATATCAGACTGCCTATTCAGCTTGCATGTAATATCAGACTGCCTAATCAGCTTGCATGTAATATCAGACTGCCTAATCAGCTTGCTTGTAATATCAGACTGCCTAATCAGCTTGCTTGTAATATCAGACTGCCTATTCAGCTTGCATGTAATATCAGACTGCCTATTCAGCTTGCATGTAATATCAAACTGCCTAATCACCTTGCATGTAATATCAGACTGCCTATTCAGCTTGCATGTAATATAAGACTGCCTAATCAGCTTGCATGTAATATCAGACTGCCTATTTAGCTTGCATGTAATATCAGACTGCCTAATCACCTTGCATGTAATATCAGACTGCCTATTCAGCTTGCATGTAATATCAGACTGTCTAATCAGCTTGCATGTAATATCAAACTGCCTAATCACCTTGCATGTAATATCAGACTGCCTATTCAGCTTGCATGTAATATCAGACTGTCTAATCAGCTTGCTTGTAATATCAGACTGCCTATTCAGCTTGAATGTAATATCAGACTGCCTATTCAGCTTGCATGTAATATCAGACTGCCTATTCAGCTTGCATGTAATATCAGACTGCCTAATCAGCTTGCTTGTAATATCAGACTGCCTATTCAGCTTGCATGTAATATCAGACTGTGTAATCAGCTTGCATGTAATATCAGACTGCCTATTCAGCTTGCATGTAATATCAGACTGCCTAATCACCTTGCATGTAATATCAGACTGCCTATTCAGCTTGCATGTAATATCAGACTGACTAATCAGCTTGCTTGTAATATCAGACTGCCTATTCAGCTTGAATGTAATATCAGACTGCCTATTCAGCTTGCATGTAATATCAGACTGCCTAATCAGCTTGCTTGTAATATCAGACTGCCTATTCAGCTTGCATGTAATATCAGACTGCCTATTCAGCTTGCATGTAATATCAGACTGCCTATTCAGCTTGCATGTAATATTAGACTGCCTATTCAGCTTACATGTAATTTCAGACTGCCTAATCAGGTTGCTTGTAATATCAGACTGCCTATTCAGCTTGCATGTAATATCAGACTGCCTAATCAGCTTGCATGTAATATCAGACTGCCTAATCAGCTTGCTTGTAATATCAGACTGCCTAATCAGCTTGCTTGTAATATCAGAGTGCCTATTCAGCTTGCATGTAATATCAGACTGTGTAATCAGCTTGCATGTAATATCAGACTGCCTATTCAGCTTGCATGTAATATCAGACTGCCTAATCACTTTGCATGTAATATCAGACTGCCTATTCAGCTTGCATGTTATATCAGACTGCCTAATCAGCTTGCTTGTAATATCAGACTGCCTATTCAGCTTGGATGTAATATCAGACTGCCTATTCAGATTGCATGTAATATCAGACTGCCTATTCAGCTTGCATGTAATATCAGACTGTGTAATCAGCTTGCATGTAATATCAGACTGCCTATTCAGCTTGCATGTAATATCAGACTGCCTAATCACTTTGCATGTAATATCAGACTGCCTATTCAGCTTGCATGTTATATCAGACTGCCTAATCAGCTTGCTTGTAATATCAGACTGCCTATTCAGCTTGCATGTAATATCAGACTGCCTATTCAGATTGCATGTAATATCAGACTGCCTATTCAGCTTGCATGTAATATCAGACTGCCTATTCAGCTTGCATGTAATATCAGACTGCCTATTCACCTTGCATGTAATATTAGACTACCTATTCAGCTTACATGTAATTTCAGACTGCCTAATCAGGTTGCTTGTAATATCAGACTGCCTATTCAGCTTGCATGTAATATCAGACTGCCTAATCAGCTTTCATGTAATATCAGACTGCCTAATCAGCTTGCTTGTAATATGAGACTGCCTAATCAGCTTGCTTGTAATATCAGACTGCCTATTCAGCTTGCATGTAATATCAGACTGCCTATTCAGCTTGCATGTAATATCAGAATGCCTAATCACCTTGCATGTAATATCAGACTGCCTATTCAGCTTGCATGTAATATAAGACTGCCTAATCAGCTTGCATGTAATATCAGACTGCCTATTCAGCTTGCATGTAATATCAGACTGCCTAATACCTTGCATGTAATATTAGACTGCCTATTCAGCTTGCATGTAATATCAGACTGCCTATTCAGCTTGCATGTAATATCAGACTGCCTATTCAGCTTGCATGTAATATCAGACTGCCTAATCAGCTTGCTTGTAATATCAGACTGCCTATTCAGCTTGCATGTAATATCAGACTGTCTAATCAGCTTGCATGTAATATCAGACTGCCTATTCAGCTTGCATGTAATATCAGACTGCCTAATCACCTTGCATGTAATATCAGACTGCCTATTCAGCTTGCATGTAATATCAGACTGCCTATTCAGCTTACATGTAATTTCAGACTGTCTAATCAGCTTGCATGTAATATCAGACTGCCTATTCAGCTTGCATGTAATATCAGACTGCCTAATCACCTTGCATGTAATATCAAACTGCCTATTCAGCTTGCATGTAATATCAGACTGCCTAATCAGCTTGCTTGTAATATCAGACTGCCTATTCAGCTTGCATGTAATATCAGACTGCCTATTCAGCTTGCATGTAATATCAGACTGCCTATTCAGCTTGCATGTAATATTAGACTTTCTATTCAGCTTACATGTAATTTCAGACTGCCTAATCAGGTTGCTTGTAATATCAGACTGCCTATTCAGCTTGCATGTAATATTAGACTTTCTATTCAGCTTACATGTAATTTCAGACTGCCTAATCAGGTTGCTTGTAATATCAGACTGCCTATTCAGCTTGCATGTAATATCAGACTGCCTAATCAGCTTGCATGTAATATCAGACTGCCTAATCAGCTTGCTTGTAATATCAGACTGCCTAATCAGCTTGCTTGTAATATCAGACTGCCTATTCAGCTTGCATGTAATATCAGAATGCCTAATCACCTTGCATGTAATATCAGACTGCCTATTCAGCTTGCATGTAATATAAGACTGCCTAATCAGCTTGCATGTAATATTAGACTGCCTAATACCTTGCATGTAATATTAGACTGCCTATTCAGCTTGCATGTAATATCAGACTGCCTAATCAGCTTGCTTGTAATATCAGACTGCCTATTCAGCTTGAATGTAATATCAGACTGCCTATTCAGCTTGCATGTAATATCAGACTGCCTATTCAGCTTGCATGTAATATCAGACCTCCTAATCAGCTTGCTTGAAATATCGGACTGCCTATTCAGCTTGCATGTAATATCAGACTGTCTAATCAGCTTTCATGTAATATCAGACTGCCTATTAAAGCCTGCATGTAATATCAGACTGTCTATTCAGCTTGCATGTAATATCAGAGTGCCTAATCACCTTGCATGTAATATCAGACTGCCTATTCAGTTTGCATGTAATATCAGACTGCCTAATCAGCTTGCTTGTAATATCAGACTGCCTATTCAGCTTGCATGTAATATCAGACTGTCTAATCAGCTTGCATATAATATCAGACTGCCTATTCAGCTTGCATGTAATATCAGACTGCCTATTCAGCTTGCATGTAATATCAGACTGCCTATTCAGCTTGCTTGTAATATCAGACTGCCTATTCAGCTTGCATGTAATATCAGACTGCCTATTCAGCTTGCATGTAATATTAGACTGCGTATTCAGCTTACATGTAATTTCTGACTGCCTAATCAGCTTGCTTGTAATATCAGACTGCCTATTCAGCTTGCATGTAATATCAGACTGCCTAATCAGCTTGCATGTAATATCATACTGCCTAATCAGCTTGCTTGTAATATCAGACTGCCTAATCAGCTTGCTTGTAATATCAGACTGCCTAATCAGCTTGCATGTAATATCAGACTGCCTATTCAGCTTGCATGAAATATCAGACTGCCTAATCACCTTGTATGTAATATCAGACTGCCTATTCAGCTTGCATGTAATATAAGACTGCCTAATCAGCTTGCATGTAATATCAGACTGCCTATTCAGCTTGCTTGTAATATCAGACTGCCTAATTAGCTTGCTTGTAATATCAGACTGCCTATTCAGCTTGCATGTAATATCAGACTGCCTAATCACCTTGCATGTAATATCAGACTGCCTATTCAGCTTGCATGTAATATCAAACTGCCAAATCAGCTTGCTTGTAATATCAGACTGCCTATTCAGCTTTAATGTAATATCAGACTGCCTATTCAGCTTGCATGTAATATCAGACTGCCTATTCAGCTTGCATGTAATATCAGACTGCCTAATCAGCTTGCTTGTAATATCAGACTGCCTATTCAGCTTGCATGTAATATCAGACTGTCTAATCAGCTTGCATGTAATATCAGACTGCCTATTAAAGCTTGCATGTAATATCAGACTTCCTATTCAGCTTGCATGTAATATCAGAGTGCCTATTCAGCTTGCATGTAATATCAGACTGCCTATTCATCTTGCATGTAATATCAGACTGCCTAATCACCTTGCATGTAATATCAGACTGCCTATTCAGCTTGCATGTAATATCAGACTGCCTATTCAGCTTGCATGTAATATCAGACTGCCTAATTAGCTTGCTTGTAATATCAGACTGCCTATTCAGCTTGCATGTAATATCAGACTGTCTAATTAGCTTGCATGTAATATCAGACTGCCTATTAAAGCTTGCATGTAATATCAGACTTCCTATTCAGCTTGCATGTAATATCAGACTGCCTATTCAGCTTGCATGTAATATCAGACTGCCTTATCAGCTTGCTTGTAATATCAGACTGCCTATTCAGCTTGCATGTAATATCAGACTGCCTATTGAAGCTTGCATGTAATATCAGACTGCCTATTCAGCTTGCATGTAATATCAGAGTGCCTAATCACCTTGCATGTAATATCAGACTGCCTATTCAGTTTGCATGTAATATCAGACTGCCTAATCAGCTTGCTTGTAATATCAGACTGCCTATTCAGCTTGCATGTAATATCAGACTGCCTATGCAGCTTGCATGTAATATCAGACTGCCTATTCAGCTTGCATGTAATATCAGACTGCCTAATCAGCTTGCTTGTAATATCAGACTGCCTATTCAGCTTGCATGTAATTTCAGACTGCCTTTTCAGCTTGCATGTAATATTAGACTGCCTATTCAGCTTGCATGTAATATTAGACTGCCTATTCAGCTTACATGTAATTTCAGACTGCCTAATCAGCTTGCTTGTACAGGGAGTGCAGAATTATTAGGCAAGTTGTATTTTTGAGGATTCATTTTATTATTGAACAACAACCATGTTCTCAATGAACCCAAAAAACTCATTAATATCAAAGCTGAATAGTTTTGGAAGTAGTTTTTAGGTTGTTTTCGTTATAGCTATTTTAGGGGGATATCTGTGCGTGCAGGTGACTATTACTGTGCATAATTATTAGGCAACTTAACAAAAAACAAATATATACCCATTTCAATTATTTATTTTTACCAGTGAAACCAATATATCATCTCAACATTCACAAATATACATTTCTGACATTCAAAAACAAAACAAAAACAAATCAGTGACCAATATAGCCACCTTTCTTTGCAAGGACACTCAAAATCCTGCCATCCATGGATTCTGTCAGTGTTTTGATCTGTTCACCATCAACATTGCGTGCAGCAGCAACCACAGCCTCCCAGACACTGTTCAGAGAGGTGTACTGTTTTCCCTCCTTGTAAATCTCACATTTGATGATGGACCACAGGTTCTCAATGGGGTTCAGATCAGGTGAACAAGGAGGCCATGTCATTAGATTTTCTTCTTTTATACCCTTTCTTGCCAGCCACGCTGTGGAGTACTTGGACGCGTGTGATAGAGCATTGTCCTGCATGAAAATCATGTTTTTCTTGAAGGATGCAGACTTCTTCCTGTACCACTGCTTGAAGAAGGTGTCTTCCAGAAACTGGCAGTAGGACTGGGAGTTGAGCTTGACTCCATCCTCAACCCGAAAAGGCCCCACAAGCTCATCTTTGATGATACCAGCCCAAACCAGTACTCCACCTCCACCTTGCTGGCGTCTGAGTCAGACTGGAGCTCTCTGCCCTTTACCAATCCAGCCACGGGCCCATCCATCTGGCCCATCAAGACTCACTCTCATTTCATCAGTCCATAAAACCTTAGAAAAATCAGTCTTGAGATATTTCTTGGCCCAGTCTTGACGTTTCAGCTTGTGTGTCTTGTTCAGTGGTGGTCGTCTTTCAGCCTTTCTTACCTTGGCCATGTCTCTGAGTATTGCACACCTTGTGCTTTTGGGCACTCCAGTGATGTTGCAGCTCTGAAATATGGCCAAACTGGTGGCAAGTGGCATCTTGGCAGCTGCACGCTTGACTTTTCTCAGTTCATGGGCAGTTATTTTGCGCCTTGGTTTTTCCACACGCTTCTTGCGACCCTGTTGACTATTTTGAATGAAACGCTTGATTGTTCGATGATCACGCTTCAGAAGCTTTGCAATTTTAAGAGTGCTGCATCCCTCTGCAAGATATCTCACTATTTTTTACTTTTCTGAGCCTGTCAAGTCCTTCTTTCGACCCATTTTGCCAAAGGAAAGGAAGTTGCCTAATAATTATGCACACCTGATATAGGGTGTTGATGTCATTAGACCACACCCCTTCTCATTACAGAGATGCACATCACCTAATATGCTTAATTGGTAGTAGGCTTTCGAGCCTATACAGCTTGGAGTAAGACAACATGCATAAAGAGGATGATGTGGTCAAAATACTCATTTGCCTAATAATTCTGCACTCCCTGTAATATCAGACTGCCTATTCAGCTTGCATGTAATATCAGACTGCCTAATCAGCTTGCATGTAATATCAGACTGCCTAATCAGCTTGCTTGTAATATCAGACTGCCTAATCAGCTTGCTTGTAATATCAGACTGCCTATTCAGCTTGCATGTAATATCAGACTACCTATTCAGCTTGCATGTAATATCAGACTGCCTAATCACCTTGCATGTAATATCAGACTGCCTATTCAGCTTGCATGTAATATCAGACTGCCTAATCAGCTTGCATGTAATATCAGACTGCCTAATCACCTCGCATGTAATATCAGACTGCCTATTCAGCTTGCATGTAATATCAGACTGCCTAATCAGCTTGCTTGTAATATCAGACTGCCTATTCAGCTTGAATGTAATATCAGACTGCCTATTCAGCTTGCATGTAATATCAGACTGCCTATTCAGCTTGCATGTAATATCAGACTGCCTATTCAGCTTGCATGTAATATCAGACTGCCTAATCAGCTTGCTTGTAATATCAGACTGCCTATTCAGCTTGCATGTAATATCACACTGCTTAATCAGCTTGCTTGTAATATCAGACTGCCTATTCAGCATGCATATTATATCAGACTGTCTAATCAGCTTGCATGTAATATCAGACTGCCTATTCAGCTTGCATGTAATATCAGACTGCCTATTCAGCTTGCATGTAATATCAGACTGCCTAATCAGCTTGCTTGTAATATCAGACTGCCTATTCAGCTTGCATGTAATATCAGACTGCCTATTCAGCTTGCATGTAATATCAGACTGCCTAATCAGCTTGCTTGTAATATCAGACTGCCTATTCAGCTTGCATGTAATATCAGACTGCCTAATCAGCTTGCATGTAATATCAGACTGCCTAATCAGCTTGCTTGTAATATCAGACTGCCTATTCAGCTTACCTGTACTAACAACGTGCCTAAATCAATTGCAGCTACTCTCTTTTTGTGCTTTTACTGTATTAACTGATTATTTCCTGCCTGGTATAACTAAGGAATTATTGCTACACTATTCTGCTTACCATATCATTGTGCCTTACTCTGTTTTGGGAGATTATATTTCTGGTATTTTCCTCCAATCTAACTTAAAAGGCTACATATCAAACTCATATATATTACTTATTTAAAGGGGAAGTAACATTATCAGGAGACACACCTGAACAAGCGGTTTACTCTTACTTAGCCGTGACAGTCATTTAAAGGAACCTTCATTCGTCGTTAGTCGTTGGGAAGAAGAGGATGCTCCGCGTCGGATGTCTTGAAGATGGACCCGCTCCGCGCCAGATGGATGAAGACTTCTGCTGGATGGAGGACCTCTTCTGCCCCAATCGGATGAAGACTTCTGCCGGTCCGGATGTCCTCTTCTGGCCCATCGGTGCACAGCTGGGTGAACACGGCTGAAGGTAGGGTGATCTTCAATGGGGTAGTGTTAGGTTTTTTTAAGGGTGGATCGGGTGGGTTTTAGAGTAGGAGTGTGTGGGTGGTGGGTTGTAATGTTTGGGGTGTCTTGTATTTTCTTTTACAGGTAAAAGAGCTGATTACTTTGGGGCAATGCCCCCGCAAAAAGCCCTTTTAAGGGCTGGTAAAAGAGCTGATTACTTTTGTAATTTAGTATAGGGTAGGGAATTTTATTATTTTGGGGGGCTTTTTTATTTTATTAGGGGGCTTAGATTAGGTGTAATTAGATTAAAATTCTTGTAATATTTTTTGTAATTTAGTGTTTGTTTGTTTATGTAATATAGTTAATTTATTTAATTGTATTTTATTTTAGATAATTGTAGTTAATTTATTTAATTAATTTATTGATAGTGTAGTGTTAGGGGTATTTGTAACTTAGGTTAGGATTTATTTTACAGTTAATTTTGTAATTATTCTAACTAGGTAGCTATTAAATAGTTATTAACTATTTAATAGCTATTGTACCTAGTTAAAATAAATACAAAGTTGCCTGTAAAATAAAAATAAACCCTAGGATGGCTACAATGTAATTATTAGTTATATTGTAGCTATCTTATGGTTTATTTTATAGGTAAGTATATATTTTTAAATAGGAATCATTTATTTAATTATAGTAAATTTATTTAGATTTCTTTAAATTATATTTAACTTAGGGGGGTGTTAGGGTTAGACTTAGGTTTATGGGTTTTATAACGTTATTATAGTAGCTGCGACATTGGGGGAGGGAGATTAGGGGTTAATACTTGTAGGTAGGTGGCGGCGACGTTGGGGGGGGCAGATTAGGGGTTAATAAAATCTATTCTAGTGTTTGCGAGGCGGGATTGCGGTGGTTTAGGGGTTAATATATAAATAATATTTATTATAGTGGCGGCGATGTCCGGTCAGCAAATTAAGGGTTAATAAGTGTAGGTAGGTTGCGGCAACATTGGTGGGGCAGATTAGGGGTTAATAAATATAATATAGGTGTCGGCGACGTTAGGGACAGCAGATTAGGGGTTCATAGGTATAATGTAGGTGGCAGCGATGTCCGGTCGGCAGATTAGGGGTTAAATAATTGTATTATAGTGTTTGCGATGTGGGGGGGCCTCGGTTTAGGGGTTCATAGGTAGTTTATGGGTGTTAGTGTACTTTGTAGAACTGTAGTTAAGAACTTTTTGTTCCAGGGTTAGCTCATAAAACTCTTAACTACTGACTTTTTTATGCGGTAGGAGCTTTGGAGGTAGAGGCTGTACCGCTCACTTCTTCCAAGACTCGTAATACCGGCGTTAGGCAAATCCCATTAAAAAGATAGGATACGCAATTGACGTAAGGGGATTTGCGATAGCCAAAAGTCACGGAAGAAAAGTGAGTGGTGAGCCTCTACCTGCCATACTCATAATACCAGTGGGCATTAAAAAGCAGCGTTAGGACCCTTAACGCTGCTTTTTAAGGCTAACGCAGAACTCGGAATCTAGACGTTTGTTTCTTCTGCAAGTTTAAGGGCTCAATAACCACTAGGTGGAGGCAAATAGTTACTTATACATTATTTATATATATTTACTTGCAGACTTCGTGTTTTTAAAAAATTACAGTCTGAGAAAAAATGTATTTGTTTTTAACTGTTAAATTCATATAGCCAGAATGTTATATTGGTAATATAATAATCCATTATTTAAGTCTTATTATACTGAAGTTCTTATCTGCTCTTTTTTATTTTATTTTATTTATAAATATGTCTCAAACCACTGAGTCAAATGAACCCTTAACTGCTCAGTCTGTACAAATGATGATTGATAATTCTATGGGAAAAATGATGTCTCACATGTCTAATCTCCTATATAAACAGCCTAATCCTAAAACTAATTTTAAAAGAAAAAGACCTTGTTCTGTTTCTGTTTTAGCTAATAAAAAATTACTTTCTGGGAGGCGGAGCGAGCGGTCTACCAAGATGGCCGCCACACACTAAGACTCTTGAAACAGACCGGGAGCTATGAAAATTTACGCTTGATTATTCAGCTTCTGTTTAAGGTCTGATGTTATAATTAGCTGTATAAGAGTATGAAGATCACACAGATACCTCTTTAACATTGGAAGGACTCGGAGAGGCGGAGAACAACTACGGCTCAGGGAGCGGAGGCCCTGAATCTGTGACGCAGCCAAATGGAGACTGTCGGAGAAATACTAACAATGCACCTTATCATATCCTCTGTTTAGAGGAGCACCGGAGCTGACAGGCACTCAAGATATATCACCACTGCTTGAAGTACTAACTGCCGAATACCTCTACGATCTGAATCAGTCTGACACTGCTCCGGAGGGTTGGGGCTCCGGAGCGCAAGTAAGATCCCAGACTCACCAGATAAAGCCACCGGTAAGAGTGGGATGGTAGGGCCAGCTGAAGTTAATGTATAAAGGCAATCTAGAGGTGCAATCTGACTCACTTGAGCTTGTACATTTTGAAAGGCCATAACTGCCAAGTAAGAGGAATTTGTGTATACTGAAGGGACTTGCACATCCTGAGTGCAGAGCTTATTAATACAAATCTATCATAAATACATGGCGCCCGGCTGTTAAGCTGCTAAGGGGTCTACTATAATACATTGAGATTGTGATTGATGTGAAAGTTCACTAAAAGTAAAACTCTTCATTGTTATATCATATAACGAACGCTCAGAACTTGTAGGAAGATGAAGGACATGTGACGCAGTTACATAGCAGACTGGTACAGATAGCCCCTTTGACAGCTTTGATATAATACTGAGGACATACATTTACTGTTAAGTCATATCACTGATCCTACACGGAGTGTCTTTTGCTGTGATCCACTTCCACAACAGCTGATAGCTGGATTAATGCAGACAATCGCACAAAGCTTAGGATAAACAAAGATTTCTTATTTCTGACTACTCAGGGCTTGGATAAAGAACTGTTGGTGACAAAGAAATAACACCCTGATATCAGAATTACCTCATAGCTAGAGATTGAAAGAGATACCAGTGGGGTCTGGATTGCTTGTGGGGCCTTAAGACTGACATTATTCCTCACGGTCTATTAAGCAGTTGCATAAGCCATTGCAGTAAGAAAGTAAAGGACATTGGAGGTTAATTCAGCACCACTTATACTAAACTTCTACAAAGTGAGGTGGTATAAGTCTACAACTCCTGCTTCCAGAGATATCTATATACTGCTTGTAACTCTACCACTTTGCTAGTATCAACCCTACTCCCCCCCCCTTTTCCCGCTGTCCCTGGGGCCAGCGGGTCATATCCACTTCCCTTTTTCCGAGATCGCTCTGTGAGAGTAACTCCCCTGGGGAGTGGGGTCCCTCTGCTAACGCAATTTCAAATACATACACACAGCCTTTTCAAATTTAGAAATGTCGCAAAGAAGAGTAGTAAGGTCAGATAAACTACTAAAGACTCCTCAAAAGTCAGAGGAGGTTGTCAACATTTTTTTTAAACAGGTGGAAAATAATAAACAAAATGGATCAACAGCAATACTCCCTAATGTCTCAGATGAAAAAGAAGATGACTCTGGGAACTCCAGATGCTCGTCACCAGAAGCAAACGGAACCACAGATGAACCACCTATAACCTATACTGCAATTGCAGCCCTAATAGACCAAGTCAAGACCTGCATAAAGGAGGAATGTGCAGACCTGAAAAAAGACATTTCAGATTTAAGCCGCAGGGTAGATTCTCTGGAAGAAGAGTATGTTTTTTCGCAAAAAATGGCAGACTTAACATCTAAAGTAACGCATCAGCACCAAAGCTTTGTAGAGATGGAAGATAAGATAGATGATCTCGAAAATCGTACAAGACGCAATAATTTATGTTTTCGAGGAATCCCTGAAACGGTACAAAATAATGAGACACAAGAGTTCCTGCAGGGTCTTTTCTCAGAATTGGTGACTGCAGGAAATGTGGAGTTGTCGAATATCACTCTAGATAGGGCGCATAGAGTTCTGCGCCCTAAGCCTGATGCTGACTCCCCGCCCAGGGATATTATCGTCAGATTCCAAAATTACCAACACAGAGAGGATATATATTCCCTGGCCAGGAAACAACAAGCGGTGACATACCAAGGATATCGTATTCAGATCTTTCAGGATTTATCCATATGAACTTCATCTTTGACAACTAAAGATCCCATACAGATGGGGTTTTCCCACCTCTGTGATCTCTACAAAAAATGGGAGTCGATGTGAATGCCGAAATCTATCTGATATTGGAAAGTTTTGTAACATGATGGGAATTCCTCCCCCTAGTGGAGACCTAGAACAGCCACTTCAAAACCTTTCGATGGAACGAACGGCCCTAATGCCACAGAGGAGACCCTGGCCATCAAAATCTACAAGCCAAGTTAAACGAAAGCAGAGTAGCCCAGTGGATAATGACTCAATACAACCAGGATGACCACATTGAGACTCTCTGCATTTAGCCTTAACATAGGGTGTGCTTCCATTATCTTTTTCTGTCAGGTAATGTTTGGTTGAGATTGGACACAGCTTAATCTCATCACAAGGCTCTTATTCATTGGATAGTTGCAGGGACTGTAAGAATCAAACCAAAATACGGCAAGTATATTCCATGCCAATATTATGTTGAACTGTGTATAGGGTTAGGTTAACCAGGTAAAGATGGTTTTGAGTTCATGTTTTATTAGTTTGATGTTTATTCTGTTCCATGATGTTCTACTCACTAGTTTATGTGCTTATATAGCTTATCATGTATTGGAGCTCTGAATATGTTCTACCAGGCTCGCACCCATGGGCGTCCCTAGTTAGATCTGCCCAGTCAAACCAAGTATCAATACTATCTTTGTTTACTTTTGTTTGGGGTCTGATTGAAGCAACAGGGATGAGCATGGGTGTGACCAACTTGATGTTCCTCTAACATCTTGTTATAGCTCAGAAAAGATAGATATGCTAATGTTCACTAAGCTAGAAAATGTAAATATAAATGCATATCGAACTCCCCGTGTTCACAGGTCTGCGCACCTATGATTTGAGTTGAGTTATTTACTATACTTTTAAGTGTGAGTTATCTATTTTTTGTTAATAACAATTTATACTGCTTATTTGACATAATGCTGAATACCATGCTAGCAATCTATGTAGCTACCCGGTGTGTTAAAATGCTCAATTGTTGAAAGTTTTTCAAGTTCATAAATTTTGCTTTGTATACCTCTCCATACAACTGTTTACGGTATCCTCAAACAATACAACCAGATATATTTTGTCCTGAAGATTTAATTCACTTCCCCCTTCTCTTTACCTCCCTCTTCATCTTTTTCTCTTATTCCCTTTTCCTTCTGGCATAGGATCCTGAGTATTTGCGTGTAGCATAGTGACACATAGACCCAGTGCTATTGCATACGACCACTAGACCGTAGAAATGAATACTATCACAGTAGCGAGTCAAAATGTAAAAGGATTCCTCTCCGCTGAAAAGCACTCTATATCATTCTTTGACTTCCATAAGAAGGGTATAGATGTAGTTATACTCCAAGAAACCCACTTTAAAAAAATAAATGAACCTCAACTGGCCACCCGATATTTTGACAAACATTATCTCAGCTCTGGGTTGGGTAGGAAAAATGGTTTGTGCATATCAATTAAACGGAATGCCCCCTTTGAATTACTCCAGAAACACTCGGACAAGGAGGGTAGACTGCTGATTTGAACTGGGCTGTACTATGGCGCCTTAGTTACCTTGGTTATTGTCTATGCTCTAAACAGACCCATGCCCCTCTTCTACAGATCAGTTATTAATACAGTCCTGGATATCTCAAAAGGACCAATTATTTTAGGGGGGATTTAAATTTTACAATGCACCCTGCCCTAGACAACTCCAAAGGGAACTCCTACCTCAGTAATAAAATTATAAAAGCCAATTGTACTGCTTTATATTCTATCTCTCTGTTCGATTCATGGAGAGTCGCACACCCCACACAGAAAGACTACACATTTTTTTCTCACCCTCAGCACTCCTACGCTAGGCTGGATAATATAATGTGTAGTCAGTTGCTTCTAACTAACCTAACACAGTCCAAAATCTCCCATACTCCATGGTCAGACCATAGTATGGTCATATCTACATTCCGTTGGCCCACTAGACCGAAAAATACACTAAACTGGAGACTGGACGAGACCATTTTGACGAATCAAGAAACAATAGAAGAGTTGACTAAAGCAACTGATTAATTCTTTCTAAATAACAAACCAGAAGAAACATCTACTGGTAATAACTGGGAGGCAATATAAATGCTACATTAGAGGTTACTTAATAAAGAATACGGCTAAAATTCGAAAACTGGGACTGGCTCATTTTACTTCCTTTACCGATACTCTAGCTAGAGCAGATAGGCTACACAAAATCGACCCTACTTCAGCCCAAAAGCTCACGGACCTCGCCGCAGTGAGAGAGTGTCTCAATAAGTTTCTTACCCAAAAAGCACATCTAAGATTATTAACCACCAAGGCCAAATTTTTCGCAGAAAGTAACAAATCCGGGCACCTATTGGCAAGATCATTTAAAAAGCAAAAATACAATTCATTTATCAGATCTATCTCACATCCATCTGGTAGATTGGTAAGCAAACATGAAGAAATTGCGGATACATTTGTATCCTACTATACAAAGCTATATAACGTCAATCCCAACATAACTCAAGATAATGTTAACAATATTACACGCTACCTCAACACATTAGAGACTCCAACAATTTCAGAGGCAGATAGTCATACTTTGGATGCCTCTATAACGATTCAAGAAATTTCTAATACTATTAGAGCACTTCCAAATGGGAAGTCTCCTGGCCCAGATGGGCTACCGGCCAAATTCTACCAAATTTTCCAATCACAGCTAAGCTCTCCACTACACGCGCTCTTCACGTCAATAAATAAAGGAGAAGCCTTTTCTACTTCTTTACTAGAAGCCACTATTACAGTAATTCCAAAGGCTGACAAGGCGGGAAACTTGGCGGGTAACTATAGACCTATTTCACTCCTAAATATCGAGATCATACATCCAGATCAAGTGGGCTTCGTCAAAGGTAGAGAAGCAAAGGATAACACGATTAGAGTCCTACATTCCCTACAGACTTCACACAGTAATAAGTCCCCTTTGGCGCTTCTGTCGACCGATGCAGAGAAGGCTTTTGACAGGGTCACCTGGTAATTTATGTGGGGGACCCTGTCAAAGTTCGGCTTCTCTAAAGCCTTTGTGGCTAGAGTTCAAGCGTTGTACTCGGGTCCACAGGCCAAAGTACATGTAAATGGCACTATTTCCCAACCCTTCCCAATAACAAATGGTACCCCCCACGGGTTTGCCCGTTGTCACCACTACTGTTTGCTATTACCATAGAGATTTTAGCAATTAAAATCAGAGGAAATAAAGATATACTAGGCCTACAATATAATCGTATACATCAGAAATGTTTACTTTTTGCAGATGATGTGCTTCTCACCCTTCAGTCACCCTCTACTACCTTGCCGGCATTGCTAAAGACCCTAGATGATTATGGTCAGGTCTCTAACTTCTCCATTAATATGGAAATGTCGGGTATATTACTATTGAATCTGCCCCAACAAGATACTGATTTTGTGAAGCATCACACATCCTTTCGGATTGCTGACAGGCTCAAATACTTAGGACTAATAATACCACACAATTATCAAGATTTATTTCAAATTAATTATATTAGCCTCCAAAATTCTGTAAAAGCCCTCTTGGAGGGATGGCACAGGCAGGGACATTTATCTTTGCTAGGAAGGATCAACACTATAAAAATGATAATTCCAAAATATCTATTCCTCCTCCAGACACTGCCGATGGCCCTGCTGGTCTCTTATCTGAGAGGCCAACAGAAAATGATCAACTCCTTCATTTGGTCCTACGAAAAACCTAGAGTTTCCCAGCAAACGCTCTACTTGCATAAAGAAGATGGCGGACTTAATGTCCCCAACCTCTTAAATTACTATAGAGCTGTACACATGGCCAGGGTAATCTCCTGGACACACTCTTCTCAGTCTGCCCTATGGGTGCAGGTTGAAAGCTCCCTTTTGAAGGTTAAGTGCATGAGGGATTTAGCGTGAATTCCCAAAGGCCACAGACCACCCCTAGCATACTATAATGATTTCAACAAGGCTACCCTGTATGTATGGGACTATGTGATAGCGCACAAGGCAGGAATCTCTACGCCCATCTCACCTCTTACCCCTATATTAGACAACCAGATCTTTTTGCAAAACACCACTTTTACCCATATTAATGCGGTGGAGCACTTCCACAATCTCCCAATTTACCTTATGATAGATTCAGGATGGATCAAAGATAGAACACTGTTTTTTTTTATATCTTTATTTAGTGGGGACCCAAACGGGCATACCACCACAAGGAATAAGACAATATACATGAAGTAACAAGAAAATAACATAACTTACATAAAGTGGTATCCTGATAGGAAACTTACATCATGCGGCTAATGTGGCTAGTGAGAATTTAATGCATTCCCAGAGCGGTTAACACCCGTCTAGGTAACTTTTTAATTTTCTAGGTGATCCGAAAGGGGAAAGAGGGGGTGGGAGAAGAGAGGGGTTTGGGGGGAACGGGTGGTGCTGATGAGAGGGGGGGGGTAAGGGGTAGAGTGGGGTGGGAAGGTGGGGGGAGGGGGAAAGGAGAGAGAAGGGGGAAATGAGGGTGTCTTAGTAGGGTGGTGGAGGAGGGAAGGCAGAGGGGGGTAGGAGGTAAAGAGGGGTGGGGATGGGGAGGGGGGAGGGGGGGGGGAAACATATTAGATTCAAACAATCAGGTCAGAACCATATATCTAGTCAGCAGATGTCAGCTCATTTTATCTCAAGAAACAAAAATGCCATAAAAGGCACAAAAGGCATAAATCACTGGGAAGGAGAAGGAGGAGGCACCTGGTCCGCCCGCTGTAGCTCTCAACATGCTCTTTCGTATGTCCGTGCGGAAGAGGAAGAAGGGAAGGGGGGGATTAAGATAAAGAGTACCGTCAGAGGTCACTAAGATGTCTCACTGATTGGTTGCCTCTTAGTCTTTCTGTCAGAATAAACGTGCTCTCAGCAAAAGGTAACATTAACTGTGTGTAACTGCTGACAGGTAGAGACAATAGGTATGGTTCCCATTTTGTGAAAAAGACTTTGATTCTTCTCTCTAGGTCTCCCTTGATATCTGCCTGTTCTATCAGTAGTTGTGTATGTAGAAGCTTTGTGAATTGTGTAATGTGCGGTGGTTTACTGGAGGCCCAGTGTGTTCGAATAAGCTTTCTAGCAATGAGGATGGCGGTATTCAGAAAGCGGTCCTGCGGGGTACTCTGTGTATGCCCCCTAAGAAAGAAAGTGTCCCAAGCTGAAAGGACAGGCATTTCGCCGCATTTTTTCCTCAACCAGAACTGGATCTTACTCCAGTATTGAGCTATTTTAGGGCAGCTCCAGAACAAATGTGTAATGTCTGGTTTAGGTGAGGAGCATTTGGGACAGGTGTCTAATGCACCCTGGACCCATTTGGCTCTCAGCTGTGGGGTGATATAGCTCAGATGAATGAATTTGAGGTGCATCTCTCTGTAGTGCATTGCTAGTGTGCTCCTGGCTACTAGTTGGAAGCTATCTGAGATAGTGTCCTCACTAACATCAAGATCAGTGCAGCTTTTCCACCTGGCGCTTAATTGTTGTAATATTTCAGCGGACTTAGTTTCCATGATTAAGCTGTAAATGTATGAAATGGAATGTGATCCTTGCCTAGTTAGGGCACAGATATTGTCTATTGGTGAGTGGCTTCTGCCACTGAGTCCTTCAGACATCAGTTTATGAACATAATGTATGGATTGGAAGTATGCGAATGTGCTATGTCTAGGTAGGTCAAATCTGTCCTGTAGGTGTGCCAGCGAGAATGGGTCTATTAGCTGTGCGACAGTGTGTAAACCCTTCTCCTCCCATAGAGCAAAAATTTTTGTGGTCATGCCTGGGAGGAAAGCCGGGTTGCCCTATAATGGGAGATGTTTGGTAACTTTGTTAGGGAGCTTCCACCACCTGCACAGCTTTGCCCATGCTCTGAGAGGATCTTTAAATAGGATGTTGTCTTTAATTCGGGCAGGGAGGGTATGGAGGGGAGCGTGGGGTAAGAAAGCTAGGTGAAGTGGATGGGCGAGGGATTTCTCAAGCTTTTCATCATTAAAAGTCGATGTACGTGCCAGCCAGTCAAAGACCAGCTTGGTTAGTGTCGCCCAGTTGTACCACTCCACATTTGGGAGTCTTAATCCCCCTTTATTAGTTGGTAGGGCTAGCTTTGTTCTGCTGATTCTGTGTTTTCTCGAGTTCCATACGAAATCGCCGAAAGCACTGGTGATATTCTTCAGGTCCTGCTTCGTGAGCAGCAGAGGGAGCAACTGCAGGGGGTATAGCAGTTTGGGCATTGCCATCATTTTGACCAGACTTGCCCGACCTGATAAGGAAATTGGCAATTTGGCCCAGCTCGTCAGTAACGTGCGTATCTGCGCTATCACTGGAGGGATGTTCAATTTGTAAATTAAGTGTGGGTTAACGTGGAGATGTATGCCCAGATATTTAAAAGAGCCGTCAGTAATTTTAAGTGCGGTGTGCGGAAGTGAGGAGGGATGTGGATTAGTGAGGTATGTCAGCTCCGATTTGTCCAAGTTTACCTTGTATCCTGAGATAACTCCGAACTGTTTGAAAATGGAGACCAGCCTGGGTATGGTGGTGCTTAGGTTAATGACGTATAGGAGCAAGTCATCAGCATATAGGGACAAATGCATAGAGTGAGTTCCTACCTTGATTGCTGGGAGTTTGCTTCTTATGTATATGGCTAGGGGCTCTATAGCTAGGTTAAACAGGAGGGGTGATAATGGGCATCCCTGTTGGGTACCTCTTCTGAGGGAGAAAGGTTGTGACACTTCACCGTTTACTATTATAGAGGTGTGCGGATTGTGATATAATGTTTGTATGAGGTTATGAAAGTCACCCTTAATGCCAAATTTGTCTAGAGTGGTCAATAAATGGTCCCATTCAACCCTGTCGAATGCTTTTTTCCGCGTCGACAGAGAGGAGGCACGCTTCTGGGAGTGCTTCAGTTTTGTTCTGGTCACGGTGTCTTCCCTGCCAGTAAAAGTCTATGAGTGCTAATGTCTTGCGTATGTTGGTGACTGAGGAGCGATGCTTCATGAAGCCCATCTGGTCCATGTGGATAACTGTGCCTAATACACCAGCTAGTCTGGTCCCTAATATGGCTGTGAAGAGCTTATACTCATTGTTCAAGAGTGCTATTGGCCTATAAGAGGCAGGGGACGTCGGGTCTCTGTCTGGTTTTGGAATTAAGCACATCAGGGCGTCTGTGAAATCGGTTGGGGGAGTTGCTGTGCCTTTTAGGTAAGCTGTAAATGTTTGGGCCAGCAGGGGGCTTAACTCTGCTTGCAGAAGCTTGTAATATTCAATTGGTATCTTATCAGGGCCTGGGGTTTTACCTAGTTTGGCTGCTTTAATGGCTTTCAGGACCTCTGACGTCTGAATAGGGGCATTGAGTTGTTCTAAGTTTTCTGGACTCAGAGAGGGAGGGTTAAGTTGATCCCAGAAATGGTCTCTGTCATTCTTTGTGCATGGTTGCGCAGAATAGAGTGCGGAATAGAAGTTAAGAAATTATGATGTGATTGATTTGGTGTCTGAGTGAAGTACCCCCTGTTTGTGGATGGCAGGGATGATAGATTTGGGGTTAGCCAGTTTAACTACATTGGCCAACAGTTTTTCGGTTTTATCACCAAACCTATAAAAACGGCCCTTCCTATGTGTCTGAAAAAAGTGATCTTGTTGGGATAGGGCATCCTCTCTTAATTTCTTTTTCTCATAGAATTTGTTTCTGTTTTGGAGGGAGGGGTGAGCTAAGTATTGGTTGTATGCTGCTGTTACTTCCGTGGTGGTTGTGGTTTCTACCTTTTTCCTTTTAGCGTTATAGTAAGCGGTGAAGCTAGTGATTTGTCCCCTCATGACTGCCTTGGATGCTCCCCAAAAGATACCCGGGTCATTGAGATGTTGGGCGTTAAATCTGTGATATTCCTCCCACTGGGATTTTAAGTGTTTTCTAAACTCAATGTTATGGTAAAGGTAGGTAGGGAATCTCCAGTTCCCCTGTGTGGGGTTGTGAGTCCGGGGTCCAAGTTGTAGCCATATGGGTGCGTGGTCAGAGATTATGATGTCTGAAATGTCAGTTTGCAGAATCTGTGTGTGCAGTTGTTTAGAGCATAGAAAGTAGTCAATGCGTGAAAGCGTCCCATGTGTTTTAGAGGCACATGTAAAGTCTCTCCTGGTTGGGTGGCGTGTACGCCATAAATCGATGAGATTTAGGGATGTTTTGAAGTTAGCCATGACTGCAGTTTCACTCTTCCGTTTCCTAGCATGTGTTTTTCCTTTTCTCTGTGGGTGTGTGTAACAAGTAAGTGGGATAGAAAATTGCTTGTGCTCTGAGTTCGTCTCTCAACCCTCGCCATTGTGAGGTTCAGCGTCCAGGAATTCTTGAAGCTTTTGCGGGTTCAGGAAAAACTTGGGACCTGTAGGTGTTATCAGTCTCAGCTTGGCGGGGTAGAGAAGTGAAGCCTGTCGGCCCAAAGCATGCAGCTTAGAACAGAGGGGGACAAATTCCTTTCTTCATCTCGCCACTTCTGCAGAAAAGTCCTGGAAAATCAGAAGTTTGTGTCCTTCGTAGGCCAGGTCAGGTTGGGAACTGTAAGCTTTTAAAAGCGCCAGCTTCTCCTGGTATCTGAGTAACTTGAAGATAACTTGTCTTGGTCTCTGGTTGGGCTTAGCAGGCGACTGATCTGGGCCTATTCTGTGTGCCCTCTCAACATCCAACTGCATTGTCTCTTGGTCCATCTTGAGCAGTTTGGGGAGGGTGTATGCGGTAAATTCTATGAGCTCTTTATTATTAACTGACTCCGGGACCCCCACAATCCTTAGATTGTTGCGGCGGGACCGGTTTTCGAGGTCATCTAGTTTGTCCTGTAGAATTGAATTGTGGCGTTCCATGCGTTGCAGGGTAATTGTAGATGTATGCTGTGAGTCCTCTACGTCAGAGATCCTTTGCTCCGCTTGTTGCAGTCTTGTAGAATATTGACGGATTTCAGTAGTAAGGGTGTCCATTCCCGCTTGTAATGTCTCCATTTTAGGGAGAAAGAAGGCCTTTAGGTTTCGGAGTAAGTCAGGAGCTGGTTCAGCATTAATATCCCTCTGATTAGGGGAGCTAGGCTCTGGATGGATTTCTGCGGCCTGTTTTCTGCCCCTTTCTGATGTCTTTTGTTTTCCGGCCATTATGGGTATGGCCAGTGACGTTGATGCCTTAAAATACTTGTCGACTTTCATAAGTGGTGCTGCTTAGGTTTTGCTTTCCCTGTATAAAATTGCAACTTTCCCACTGCAGGAAGCTGAGCAAGAATAAAGCTCTTGAGTGTCAGGCTCCGGTATGACTCTGTCTCCCCTGCACTACAGGTGAAGGGTTGGTACTGGTAGCAGCGGGATGGGAGACGATTACTATTTCTATCGCTTCAGAGACAGCTACACAAGTTGCAGTAAGGTCTGCCTTAAAAGGTAAAGGAAGCGTCCTCAGTTGTACTGTCGCAAGGCTTAGTGTCAGTGTTAGGAAGTTCTCAGTTCCCTGCCTTCAGTTTCTGCCCTGTGTATGAGATGCAGGTTCTAGACCGCACAGCAGGGAAGAGGATTGTAGCTGCGTGTCTAATTGGGGGCAAGATGGTGCCAGCGCCAAAAAGCAGTGCGTATGTCACTCTCTTACCCCGCTGTTGCGGCGTGGTCCAGTTCCGATTGTTTCGGGCAGTGTAGGGTAAAAGTCTCTATTGCCCGGTCGTAAGGGCGCTGATATTGCCCTTTGTCTTCTGTCTTCTGCCGCTCTGAATCGCGGCTCTTCGTTGTGGATGGTAGACTGTCGGTGGGGGAGCCGTTCTTGGGGGCTCCTGCAATGTGGGATGCCAGGCAGGGTGTGGTGATCACCTGCTAATGCTGGGGGTTATAATCGGTGTCAATTACCGACCGCTGGGGTATTTAGGCAAGAAGTGTAGCGGAGCTCTTCTATCTTGCGGCTAGTCGGATCGCCCGCCCACCGGAAGTCTCAAGATAGAACACTGTTACCTGACGTATTGGGACCACCTTTTCACAGTTGGTATTCATATCTACAGATACGACATGCGCTCTATGACAATACACACAAGACTTATGTACTCAGACCATTAACAGCATTAGAGAAGTTATGCACAAACCCTGGGATCTCACGGGCTCATCTTTCCTTAACATATAAAATGCTGAGGGGGTCTTTCCCAGAGCAGCGCCCTACCTTCATTGGGAGGTGGGAGGTGGAAATTCCAGAGATGATCGCGCATGAGGATTGGAAGATTAGTTTTAAGATGTCACACTCAGTCTCCACCTCAGCATTTCTGTCTGAAATGAATTATAAGATATTGACCCGCTGGTACCTGACACCGCAGTGGCGCAGATGTATTTACCCTAATGCCTCCTCAGCCTGTTGGACATGCTGTGGGGGGGTGGGTACCATGTTACATATTTGGTGGGACTGCCCTCTCTTGTCCGAGTTCTGGAAACAGATTAAATATTGTGCTAACAAAATATTAGGACTCCATATTGCTTTCTGTCCTAAACTGGTTTTGCTTAATATCTTACCTCAATTACACTGTTTGTATCGTACAAGGCTTCTCCAAGTGATGCTAGCTTGTTTAAAACGGCTGATACTTAGATTGTGGAAAACTCAAAGTGTCCCGACTCAAGCAGAATGGTTAGCAGAAGTAGGGCACATCCTAATACTGGAAAAACAATATTCCTACTTTGTGGGGAAACATGATTACTTTGCTGACTTGTTCTTTATATGGGAACAGGGTATCTCCAACTTAGACTAGAAGATAGAAAGCTTTAATTAACATAAGTAATAGGCCCAAAGGTATCAGAGGAACTATTGAAATGCCCCTTTCTCTTACCCTTCTCTCTGCCCTCTTCTTCTTTCCCCCTTCTTCCCTTCCACTTTCCTTGCCAACCGAAGGCAACATTTATGGACAACACTTAACTAGATAGATATCGGTGTTTATGGTTGTACTGTATGGAAAGGTTTTAGGAAAAAGACATCTGTCATCTGTCATTTGTCATCTGTTATTGTTTATAAACCATTGTTTCAATTGATGATTTCGCATATTGATGTAATGTATTTGGAACATGTAAAAAATCAATAAAAATAAGTCAGACTCTTGCTGACACTTCAATTCCTGGCGGTAAAGGAAGGAAAACATCCGCAAACCCCTTCCCTAATCCCAAGGGGTTACATATGGGATCAAAAATTACTGAGACTTAAAAAATAAAAAAACTAACGGCTAGATTTAGAGTTTTGTCGGTAACGACCCGCGTATCTAACGCTGGCTTTTTTCTGGCCGCACCTTTAAAATAACTCTGGTATTGAGAGTCCACAGAATGGCTGCGTTAGGCTCCAAAAAAGGAGCGTAGAGCATATTTAACGCAACTTCAACTCTCGATACCAGAGTTGCTTACGGACGCGGCCAGCCTCAAAAACGTGCTAGTGCACGATTCCCCCATAGGAAACAATGGGGCTGTTTGAGCTGAAAAAAAACACCTGCAAAAAAGCTGCGTTCAGCTCCTAACGCAGCCTCATTGTTTCCTATGGGGAAACACTTCCTACGTCTGCACCTAACACTCTAACATGTACCCCGAGTCTAAACACCCCTAACCTTACACTTATTAACCCCTAATCTGCCGCCCCGCTATCGCTGACACCTGTATATTATTTTTAACCCCTAATCTGCCGCTCCGTAAACCGCCGCTACTTACATTATCCCTATGTACCCCTAATCTGCTGTCCCTAACACCGCCGACCCCTGTATTATATTTATTAACCCCTAATCTGCCCCCCACAACGTCGCCTCCACCTGCCTACACTTATTAACCCCTAATCTGCCGACCGGACTGCACCGCTATTATTATAAAGTTATTAACCCCTAATCCGCCTCACTAACCCTATAATAAATAGTATTAACCCCTAATCTGCCCTCCCTAACATCGCCGACACCTAACTTCAATTATTAACCCCTAATCTGCCGACTGGAGCTCACCGCTATTCTAATAAATGTATTAACCCCTAAAGCTAAGTCTAACCCTAACACTAACACCCCCCCTAAATTAAATATAAATAAATTATTCCTATTTAAAGCTAAATACTTACCTGTAAAATAAATCCTAATATAGCTACTATATAAATTATAATGATATTATAGCTATTTTAGGATTAATATTTATTTTACAGGTAACTTTGTATTTATTTTAACCAGGTACAATAGCTATTAAATAGTTAAGAACTATTTAATAGCTAAAATAGTTAAAATAATTACAAATTTACCTTTAAAATAAATCCTAACCTAAGTTACAATTAAACCTAACACTACACTATCAATAAATAAATTAAATACCTATAATTATCTACAATTAAACCTAACACTACACTATCAATAAATAAATTAAATACAATTCCTACAAATAAATACAATGAAATAAACTAACTAAAGTACAAAAAATAAAAAAGAACTAAGTTACAAAAATTAAAATTGTTGTAATATTTTTCTAATGTTTGTAAATACTTTTTTATTTTTGTAACTTAGTTCTTTTTTATTTTTTGTACTTTAGTTAGTTTATTTCATTGTATTCATTTGTAGGAATTGTATTTAATTTATTTATTGATAGTGTAGTGTTAGGTTTAATTGTAGATAATTATAGGTATTTTATTTAATTTATTTATTGATAGTGTAGTGTTAGGTTTAATTGTAACTTAGGTTAGGATTTATTTTAAAGGTAAATTTGTAATTATTTTAACTATTTTAGCTATTAAATAGTTCTTAACTATTTAATAGCTATTGTACCTGGTTAAAATAAATACAAAGTTACCTGTAAAATAAATATTAATCCTAAAATAGCTATAATATCATTATAATTTATATAGTAGCTATATTAGGATTTATTTTACAGGTAAGTATTTAGCTTTAAATAGGAATAATTTATTTAATAAGAGTTAATTAATTTTGTTAGATTAAAATTATATTTAACTTAGGGGGGTGTTAGTGTTAGGGTTAGACTTAGCTTTAGGGGTTAATACATTTATTAGAATAGCGGTGAGCTCCGGTCGGCAGATTAGGGGTTAATATTTGAAGTTAGGTGTCGGCGATGTTAGGGAGGGCAGATTAGGGGTTAATACTATTTATTATAGGGTTAGTGAGGCGGATTAGGGGTTAATAACTTTATTATAATAGCGGTGCAGTCCGGTCGGCAGATTAGGGGTTAATAAGTGTAGGCAGGTGGAGGCGACGTTGAGGGTGGCAGATTAGGGGTTAATAAATATAATATAGGGGTCAGCGGTGTTAGGGGCAGCAGATTAGGGGTACATAGCTATAATGTAGGTGGCGGCACTTTGCGGTCGGCAGATTAGGGGTTAATTATTTAGGTAGCTGGCGGCGACGTTGTGGGGGGCAGGTTAGGGGTTAATAAATATAATACAGGGGTCGGCGGTGTTAGGGGCAGCAGATTAGGGGTACATAAGTATAACGTAGGTGGCGGTCGTGTCGGCGATGTGGGGGGACCTCGGTTTAGGGGTACATAGGTAGTTTATGGATGTTAGTGTACTTTAAAGCACAGTAGTTAAGAGCTTTATGAACCGGCGTTAGCCCAGAAAGCCCTTAACTACTGACTTTTTTCTGCGGCTGGATTTTTGTCGTTAGATTTCTAACGCTCACTTCAGACACGACTCTAAATACCGGATTTAGAAAGATCCCATTGAAAAGATAGGATATGCAAATGACGTAAGAGGATCTGCAGTATGGAAAAGTCGCGGCTGAAAAGTGAGGGTTAGACCCTTTTTTGACTGACTCCAAATACCGGCGGTAGCCTAAAACCAGCGTTAGGAGCCTCTAACGCTGGTTTTCACGGCTACCGCCAAACTCCAAATCTAGGCCTAAGAAAGTGGTGTTAGCATCTAACTCTGATTCTTCCACTGAAGAATTATCTAATTCTGACCTTGAGGATTTTTCTGATAATTTTTCTTCGGACTCTGATTCCCCTAATCTTAAAAAAAATAAGAAATCCCTTAAAAAATCAAAATCTTCTAAAAAAGAGAATTCTAATTTTTTTTACTGCCTTGGTAACCCCAGATTTTGTGCAGATGATATACACCATCCCAGATCTTCTGAATGGTGCCCCTCTGGACGTAGCCACTTTCATTGATTTGCAATTAAAAAACCCTCTCAAAAAAGATGCCTGCAATAAAATAAGAGCTGAATGCCCTCATCCCCTTCTTCCCAACAATGCCTGTATTACTCCTGAAATTGACCCAAAAATCATCACATTTATCGTCTCCCCTAGTTATAAAGTAAAGAAAGGCATGGATAGGGCATGGAAAACATGCCAAGATAAACTTTTAGATTCGGTTGGCCCTATTTAAAAAACTTTTTGAAATTTCTGAACAGGTTGTTATTGAAAATTCCTCTCTGGACCCCTTTTGGTCAGAAAATGGGTTCAAAGAATTTTCTCATTCATAGGGAACACTTACACTGCTATGATTATTGAACGTAGAAAAAACATTCTACGCAAAATTGACCCTAAAATGTGTGACAATGCTGTAAATGAATTGGATTCTGACTCTAATGGTCTTTTATTTGGAGACATTTTTCTAAAGGATCTTAATAATTATATTAATACTTTTTCAAATTTGAATAAGGTAAGAACTTCAGTTCGTAAGATTTTTTATCCAAGCTGTTTTTCCGACAGGGCCGGGAAAGGCAGAGGTCGCTTTCCTGGCTGCACAAACTATCAATCTAGACCTCAATTCCAATACCAAAAGCAGTTCCAGCAACATTTCCAACAATCTTTTCAAGATCCCTCTACTTCCCAGTTCCTCCTGTCTCGTTCCAGACCATGGTTCCAAAGGGGTCAGCGATCCAGGACAAGATCTCACCCCCCTTCAAGTAAGTTTTCCCTTTCCATCTTCCCTTCCTTCTTTCCCAGAAAATCTTAGTGGCAGACTCACTCTTTTTGCTCAAAATTGGAGTCTAGTAACTTCAGACCCTTGGATTCTTCAAACAGTTTAAGGTGTTTTGATAGAGTTTTCCTCTCTTCCTGTTCAAATATTAAGACCTCGTCCCATTCAATCTTCAAAAGAAGATCAAATTCTGGTTCAATCAGAAATTTCAACTCTTTTTCAAAAACAAGCCATCCAAATAGTCAATTTTTCTCAAGATATCTTCCTAAGCAATCTTTTTCTTGTAAAAAAGAAAAACGGTCAATTCAGACCTGTCATAAACTTGAGAGATTTAAACGCTTTTGTTTCCTATCATCATTTCAAGATGGAGGGAATTAATCTCCTAAGAGATTGCCTCAGGGAAAATGATTGGTTGGTTCACTTGGATCTGACAGATGCTTATCTGACTGTTCCTATTGCTCCGGCGTATCGGAAATTTCTAACTTTTTCCTGGAAAGACCAATTGTGGAGTTTTTCTTGCCTCCCTTTGGTCTTTCTTCCGCTCCTTGGATTTTTACGAAATTATTTAAACCTGTTATGGCCTGGTTAAGACTCAGAGGAGTCCGTCTAATTTACTTAGATGACAATCAATTATCCCTTACCATTCATCTTCATGAGAATCTAAGTTTCATAATAAACAAGCAGAAATCTGTCCTGACTCCTACTCATTCTCTGATCTTTCTAGGTTTCATCATAAATACTTCCAAAGCCATTCTCAGTCTTCCTCCAGACAAGATAAAAAATATCCAGTTACCATTTTGCTTCGCATGGACAATATCTCTGCAGTTCATTATCTGAACCATTTGGGGGGTACGAAGTCCAGAGATCTTTCCAATATTACCAAAGAGTTCATTCATCTGTGTTTAGACAGGAATATTTCTGGGACGCAGAACACATTCCAGGTCTTTCAAACACAGCTGCGGTTTGGGGCTCCCATTTTCTGGTGGATTACAGCAATTGGAGACTCGACAGATGTTTTACTTTCTCTGTCTCACCTCAGAGGCCACCTCATTCTCGACCTTTTCGCGTCTCGTCTTAACTTCCAAATTCTCCCCTACTACAGTTGGAGACCGGATCCAGAAGCAGCGGCAATCAATGCTTTTCTCCAACTCTGGCCTCCTCAAGGAGCCTATGCTTTCCCTCCATTCTCAATGATTTTTAGAACAATTGCTGTGGTTCGCAGAGACAAAATATCCCTTCTTCTAATAACCCCCCTTTGGCCGACTCAACCTTGGTACCCTGCTCTTCTGGAAATGTCATTCAAACTTCCTATTCTTCTCCCTCATTTTCCACACGTTATCCAACCCAGAAGGAGATTTTCACGATCTCATTCTTCAAGATTCCCTTCGTCTCATCGCTTGGTCAATTTTGGGGATTCCTCTCCTCTCAAAGGACTTTCTGAAGGAGCTATGCGAGAATCATGCGAGAATCTTGGGCCCCAGGGTCCTGAAAATCCTATTTTTATGTATGGACAAAGTGGTCTAGCTGGTGCATGGCTAGGAACTTGGATCCCCTTTCAGCTGATATAAGCCATATTATTAATTACTTAACGTCTCTTTTTGAATCAGGTTTGGCTTACAGATCTATCAATTTGTATCGTTCTGCTATTTCAGCTAAACATGTTTTATTAAATAATTTTCCTATTGGTCAACATCCCCTTATTTGTAGACTTTTAAAAGCCATTAGACTGAAATGCCCTCCTATTCCTAAATATAATTTTTTCTGGGACGTAGATAAGATTTTTTTCCCTTTTTTAATCTTGGCCTTTTAATAACTTACTTTCTCTAAAACAACTTTCTGCCAAATTAGCTACCTTATTATGTCTTATTTATTTTCGTAGAGTTTCTGACGTTGGTGCTTTAGATTTTAATTCTAAACTTTTCTCTCCTGAAGGTGTCACCTTTTACTTATCTTATAGAACTAAAACTTTTTCTTCTTCTATTTTCTACCCCTACTTACCTTCTGAACCTTCCCTTTGTGTTGTTAAATGTCTTAAAGAGTATGAATCTAAAACCTCTCTTTTCAGATCATCATCTTCTAAAAAACTCTTTATCTCTTTTATTCCTCCTCATGCTCCTGTTATGAATACTTCTATTTCTCACTGGGTGAGATGGGTTATGAAAGAAGCTGGCATTGATATTTCTATTTTTTTCTGCCCATTCTGTCAGAGGCTTTCTGCAGATTGGTCTTCAGATTCCATTTTCAAACAGTTTTATTTCAAGCACATTCATCATCCAGCTAATAATTTATTTTGTTAAATTGCTTTAAACTAGCAAAATATGAGTCTCTGGTCTTCTAATAAAATTCAGATTATCCTAACTTGTTAAGGTATAATCTAGATTTTATTAAAGACACAGAGACGAGTATTTTCACACCCTTTGTCATTGTACCCTCCCATATTTTCTCATTATTAACATTTTGTTTGGTTTTAGTTGCCAACTAATTATGAAGACCTACTTAAAGGTGGTTTCATATATGGTTTTCCTCCATTTGGGAAATCTGTATACGGCAACTCTCTACCGATATGTAGTGTATGCTGTCGGAATTTAACATTGCACAAGCATTTCTGGTGAAATGCTTGTGCAATGCCGCCCCCTGCACATTCGCGGCTAATCGGCCACTAGCAGGAGGTGTCAATCTTCCAGATGATATATGATCAGGATGATTGCAGTCTGTCACCTCAGAAGTGGCGGAGGAGTAAAGGAGCAGCAGTCTTACGACCGCTGCTTCTTAACTTAAATTTCAGACAGATCTGAAACTTTGGGGGTAGATTGCAGCGTCTTGAAAAATCTACCCCTAAGCCTCACTCCTGACACAGCCTCCACACGTGACAAACCTTTACCAATTGAATGCCGCAAAAATCGGAACATATGCGGCACTTGTGCCAAGGATCATCTTACTTCTGCATCTATCTAGTCAGCATCCCTCCACTTTGGGAATTGTGTACAGGTACTCTCTGACCTGTTGGAGCTGCTAAGCCATAGTTTCGGTCAGGACCGACTACATAAACCAGTCTGTCCAATCTGGTGCCACCAAATTCAAAGTGTGTATGTTCACCCTGCATTCTGATGGCAAAACTGGAAGTCCATAAGCTAAAGTACCAATCAAGGATCCAGAGAGAAATCCTCTTATTATAAAACGTAGCTTTTATTTTCAGTATGGATACAATACAACCATCATGAGACAATGAGGGTCATAAATAAAAAGCCTACGCATTTTGCATGTAGCCATAGTCATAGCTTTATGCTGAAACGAGTAGGTTTTCCATTCATGGCAATCAATGTCTCATAATGTTCTCACTGGATTCTTGATTGATACTTTAGCTTTTTTTTATAAGCCTCCATGCAAAAGATATTGGTTGCAAACAAACAAAATGGAACAGCAAATGGCTAATTCCCAATCATGACAACAGGATTTCAGATTTCAGAAATTCTTTAAAAAAATTTTTTTTACTGTAAATCACAATCACAAATATGTGAATATGAAATAAAAATAAACATTTTAAGAATGTAATTGCTTAATACCATTTCTAGATCTTGCAGTACTTAATCTTTAAGAAATCAAGATACTATTGCACAAAACAAACAATCAATAACTTGTAAATAGTCTGGGAGGTTTCTCTGTTTATATCTATCAAGGATCTTTGTCTGATATGCAAATGTTATATATATATATATTTATGTGTGTAATTATACGTAAATGCTGACTGCATTCTTTCATTTGAAATAAATGTTTAATATTTCCTGAACAGATCAGTAATATTGTCTTCTTGACAAGCCGTGTCATGCACTACAGTTTAGCTGCACAATACATGCACATTTTTGTATTATTGAATTTCTTTGTATTATTCATGAGGGCTTTTTTATATTTGGGATGCAACTTTTAAACTGCAAACATGAATCTCTTTTGCTTCCTATTATGCAAGTTAATCCTGTTAAGTACCAGCTACAGATATCTAATAACCAGCACCAGCACTGATCTGTGAATACCTCCCAACTGTCCCTATTTGAGAGGGTAATTTCTTTTTTCTGAGCTCTGTCTCTCTGTCCCTCTGAGACACCCATTAGTCCCAATTTGCAGAATTTCAATTAGTCCCATCTACGAAACACCCACAAACTGCCTAAACACAACCACAGACCACCCAGAGACACCCACAATCCCTTCCACTAACCACCCATGATCCCTCCCCACCCAACACGGCTCCACCCACAAAATGACCATAGGCCCCTATCAACCTCCTGCATCCATGATACTCAGCCACAAATGCTGAGAGGTGTGGCTTCAGCAATGCACTGCTTCACAGGATGCAACAAAATGTGCAAAAAAAGATGGTGCTGCCCAGTATAAAGATGCAAAGCTTTACCAACTGGCTTGATTGATATAAGAGAACAACTTTAAAGAGGATCGAACCTAATGAAGAAAATAAGAGAGGTGTCACATAGGGTAATATTGTCTGGAACACCAAACAAGGAGCGTGTAGCAGAGCCCCTAAGGGTGGCTACACACAAAGGTGGCGGCAACAACAGAGTGCCAAGCAGGATGATACGGGACCCACAGAGTCGCCCGTAAGACTCACACAAGCATCCGGAGTGTCAGACGTGAAGTTATGTGACCGGGCAGTCCAATCAGAGGTAATAATAACACTCTAATAATAGGTACTGGCTGGTGAAATATACAACCCAGTCCAAGATGGGTGAGCATTTAGCAAAATACTAACTAAAATACAATATAATAACTTTTAAAAACAGGCTGTACATAGACAAATATAATGGCACATATCTATTTGGTAACATATACCTTTGGTACAGAAATCAGAGACCGGTAATGAGCCGTAGGTACTGGGCAAATATAGACTCCGGTCAATAATAAGGGGTATCGAACACATAAGCAACATAATAACTATAACACATAAATAAACATTTCTGAGATATCTCAGGCACTTCTAAAAGACACAACTCACAGTGCAGGAGCAGAATGTTCTAATGTGATAACATTTACATTTATTAATAATATTAGTAATTTATCGAAAATATTGAAATAAAAAATTACAAAAAACCTAGTGTGCCTTCTATATCAAAACCCAAAGGTATACCTATAAGGTATGTCTCCATGACATTAAAGATAATTATAAAAGAGGAGGTGACATACTAAAATGTATAGCAAACTGGCCAATAGGAACAGAGATGACAGTGTGATTGGCCAAAAGGAACTCATAGCTTAGAAGGCTAATAAAACTAAGGATGGGCTGGAAGGGTCAATGATAGAATAGAGGGGAGGGACCTAACACATAAGGGACAGGGAAGGGACAATGGTATGGAGGGCACCTCTAAAAAGCAAAGGAGTGGTGATCAACAATATAGTCCTACTATTCTCGTATGTCATACGAGACAGTTCTATAATAGGCTAGAGATGGTACGACCAGAGGTAATAAGATACCTGTGGAAGAGTGCATAGGCATACAATGGATATAAATAGAGATTGTAACACAAAACAAAAAGGATATAATATGCTGAATGATCCAGTAAGGATGTACCCTCATCAAGTGACTAGTGCATCTAACAAAAGGGTATGTATGACTACTAACAGACAATATTAATATTAGCCATTATGGTGACAGCCTAAGCCTAATGATAGTGGTATGGGTGGAGGGTAAAAACAGAGGGAGAGCCACCAGAATCCAGAAGTGCCAGATCGGATGATGAATTAATTAAAAGCTGTAAAGTCAATGTTGAGATTAAGACCGGTAGGATGCATACTCTTTAGCACATGGATCCAGTAGGTCTCCCTCTGTCTTAACCTAAAAAAGATTATAAAAATGTGATTTAGGGATAAACTCTATGGGGCCTATTTTTTTTCAACTTCAATGGACCCTTGGCTCTGATAAATGACCCCTAGTGGTCAGAAACGTATGTGGAAAATCAGAAAATATCAAAGCGCCAGCTATACGGCAGGGTTCAGAATAAAACCAAATACTTTAAAGCTTAATGAGGATAAAAGTTTATTTAAAACAATCTTTAAAACAATCTTCAAAAAATAGCTGGTCTCGCTATCTTGAACAAATACCATACAAATTATGGTGTACATACAATAAAAATAATTTGTAACATACAAAAGATCATCTTACATGGATCCACATATTAACATTGAGAAATTTCAATCAAGAACAAACAAACCTTAAACAGTGTCAACTGCTATAGTGAATATACAGTTAAACCGGGGTGGTTAAAATCTGACTTAGACTCTAATGCGGTTTTCCCTTATCGGTTCCCCTGGTGTTGCATGTATATATCATGCTGAATGGGTTAAAACTAAGGTATTGGCCTCAACTTGTAATGATTCCTTGTGTGCTGTGAGCTAGAAAAAGAGGTCCGATCTACTGTACCTTATTCAAGGTTCAGTGACGGTTTTCCGCTAGCGGAATGGGAAGAATAATATGGGCTAAATGCAAACAGTGTGTGTAGGGGTATGTGTCCAATTGATTTGAAAACAATCCAAGTGACAATCAAAAATACAAACTTATAAAAAACAGAAACAGATTGTTTTAAATACACTTTTATCCTCATTAAGCTGTAAAGTATTTGGTTTTATTCTGAACCCTGCCGTATAGCTGGCGCTTTGATATTTTCTGATTTTCTGGCTCTCCGCATTTAACATTGCACCAGCAGCTCACAAGAGCTACTGGTGCAACGTTGCCCCCTGCTGACTCGCAGCCAATCAGCCGCCAGCAGGGAGGTGTCAATCAACTCGATCATACTCGATCGGGTTGATTTTCTGCGATTCCTGTCCGCCTCATCAGAGCAGACGGACAGGGTTATGGAGCAGCGGTCTTTAGACCGCTGCTTCATAACTGGTGTTTCTGGTGAGTCTGAAGACTCATCAGAAACACGGACCCACAAGCTCCTTATGGAGCTTTAAAAATGGGCCCCTATAGGTGTAATAGAATAACAATTTTTATTACCAGGATGTTTGAGATTGCAATGTCTTGGAATGCTGTGATTTTTATAGTTATTTGTAATGTTATATTGATGTTCAGACCATCTGATGCTTAATCTTCTACAGGTACACCCAATGTATTGTACCCCACAAAAACAGGTAAGGAGATACAACATATTTAGAAGAACATGATATGTGGCCAAAATAGAATAATTGCGGCCAGTGACATTAGATTCTTATGTAAAATATGGTCACATAATTTACATCTCCTGTCATTACATTTGTAACTGTCATGAGAAAATAGTGATGACTTGATCTTGGCGTTCATAGAGACCACATTACTTCTATTCCTAACAATCTTGCTAGGAGCTAAAATTGTTTTTAAGTTGAGGGCTCTTTTATAGACAACCTTTGGTGCGGTTCCTATTAAGTTACCCAAAATCGGGTCCTTTGTCAGGATACCCCAATATTTTATAATGGCATTCCTTATTAGTTGAAGGTTACTATTATATTGGGTAATGGAGAGGGGTTTATTTCTATCAGTTCTAATTCAATTGTTGCTTTTTTTGTGTTTTTATGATTGACCAAATATTTATTCCTATCATAAAATCTAGCTCTAAAGTAGCTCTTATTGATAGTGTATGGAGGGTATTTCTTTTCTACGAAACGCTCTTTGAGAATCGAGCTTTGTGTTTCATAATCAGCAAGTATGCTGCATTTGTGGCGTACTCGCTTAAACTGCCTGTAAGGAACGTTTTGTTTCCAATGAAGATAATAATTGCTGGTAAAATCAAGATAACTTGATTTAAAATGAGTCGTACTAATGACTTTACCATTAATAAACTCCAGATTGAGATCAAGAAAAGTAATACTTTTAGAATCAATAGTACTAGTGAAGATTAGACCCCTGTCATTTTGATTCAGATGATCTACAAAAAGGTTGGCAGAAATAACATCACCTTTCCAAATGAAAATCAAATCATCAATATACCGACCATAGAGTACCAGGTTTGCCTCATATGTTGGATCGTAAATATATTTTTCTTCAAAAGATCCCATAAACAAATTTGCATAACTGGGTACCCATTGCGGTTCCCTTGATCTGTAAATAAAATTCATCCATCCAGAAAATAGTTGTGTCTCAAAATGAAAGATATCAAAGACAACAAAAAATCACATTGATTGGGGGGAAGATAGGGGTCCTGTTCAAGGTAATAATGCTATTGCTGAAAGACCTAAGTCATGTTGGATGTCAGAATAAAGGGCTTGGACATCACAAGTGATCCAAAGACAGGTGTGATCAAATGATGTTCAAGTTTCGTTAATAAATCAGATGAATCGCGAATATAGGATTCTAATCCTAGAATGTATTTTTGCAGAACGTGATCTTCATAAGAAGACACATTGTCTGTAAAGCCACCTATGCTGGCTATTATTGGTCGGCCAGGAGGACAAGTCAAATTTTTGTGAAGCTTAGGCAAGTGATAGTAAAAAGCCACATTTGGTTCACTGGGAACTAGAAATTCTTTTTCTTTTTGAAGAATCATGCCTTCCTTGAAAGCTCATCATCAATGAGACCCTTAAGTTTGACCTTAGATTGAGCAGTGGGATCTTGTTTGAGGCGGATATAATAGGAAACATCTTGTAGTATTTTTCTAGCCTCTAGAAGGTAGTCCTCCAAATTTTGCAAAACTATCCCTTCGCCCTTATCTGCTTGCCTTATGACAAGATATTTGTTATTCTTAAGGCTAAGTAAGGCCCTTTTCTCATTGGGGTACAAGTTGTTCCTGATTAATCTATTATTCTTAGGAATAAGTTCAAATTCCTAACTTACCAACTGCTTAAAGATGTCAATATGAGCATTATTGGTCAGTGATGGTACAAAGTTAGATTTATTTCTAAACTTAGTGTGAATATAACCTTCACAAAGTTGTTCTACTAAAACATCAGGTTCAAAAACTGGAACATCTTGTCCATTTAATCTACTATCCATATTATCTGTTATGACAGGGCATCAAGTGTCGCCTTTTAAGCGTTTTTTTGCAAAATATTTTTGCATTGATAGTTTTTGTGTAAAGCGGTTAAGATCTACAAATAAAGAGAAAATATTATGCCCATTCGTAGAACTGAATGAGAGTCCTTTCCCAAGGACTCTAACCTCATCATCTGTTAGTATGTGCAAGGACAAATTAAAGATGACTTTATTTAGTGCCTGTAATTTTGCCTTTATGACGGCTGTTCTTCGTCCTCTACATGATCGTGACCGTATGGTCTTTTTCCTTTTTGGGGGCTTGTCAGGGAGATTACAGGCTATAAATAACTTGATATGGTTTTTTGTTGCAAACTGGTTGGCGTGGACCTGACTCCAAAAAAGGCTGAACTGGGATCTGATTGGCATTTGATGACCCTGGATTAGAGGTAAACGATGGATTATTTGCATGATGTTGTAATCCAATATTATTGGATTGAGCAGATCTTTGGTGAATATTTTGATTATTACCAGAATCAAAAAAAATTTCTCGTTGTGAATGATCTCTATTACTATTCATAGAACCCTTATGATGATAATAGTTGCCTGGGGACCTATTAGTATGTCCTGACCAGTTTTTATTCCTATTGGGCAAAAAATGTTGGCTACTCCTATTATAGGGGACATGCCTCTGTTTAGAAGAATAGTGTCCCTGATTGTAGGGATGGCCCGCACCCTCATCACGTCTGTATGAGTGATGTTGTTTCAAATCCATATAGGGGCCGTCATATCTAGAAGAATAGTCCGAAGCAAGAGGCTTGTTAGTAGTGCCATCAGATGGTCTAACATAATAATTAGATTGACTCCTCTGGTGAGGGGAATTCCTGGTGTAGTCCAAATGAGAATATTGTTTAGGATGGTAGTTGTAATTGTTTTTGTTTTTGTGCTTATTTTTATTTTTATGATAACTCACTGTAGACTATTCACCATTCTGTCCCTCAGTTTCTGTAGAATATTTAATTGAATTTACAGTCACTCCCTGTTCATCAGTGGGCAATGTGGAACTAACTTTCTTTTTATTATTTTTGTTATAGGTGAAAATTTCACCCTTTAAGTAGTCTTCTTCATCCCTAGCGATCTTACGGTTCTTTATATCCATCAACTCTTTTTGATATAAATCCGTTTTCTGTAATACCATCTTGTTTAGGTCCTCATATAGCTGGAGTGTTTTGAATTTATTCAAGCTAGTTTGGATCGTATCTATCTCTTTGGATATCTTTTCCACTAGAGATTTCCTATGAGCAATAAGGATCCTCATGAGTGTAAAAGAAAACTCCTTCAGAGCATCCTCCCATTTAGTTATAAAAGTGGGGTCCTCCTTAAAAGAACAGCTCTTGAAATTCCTAAGGCCCCATAGGGATCTGATTTTTATCAATATATTTTTGTAGCATTTCTGCATCTAGCCAATGTCTACATTCTATATTAATTGCCTCCTCTAATTTGGCGAAGAGGGTGTGTATGGATACATTTTTAATAGAGCTTTCATCGGTTAATCCAGAGCTCATAGGGGCAATGTGTGAGACTAATAATAGTCTTTTATTATTCCTTTCATTGATGGACAGCATGATGCCTTAAATATGTACTGTATCTATATATTAATAATATGTGTATGTAAAAGAGTGGTATTAGTGGAGATATTGTAACCTAGACACTAGTCTAAATATAAACTGATCAGCAACAATATTGCTTAAAGGGACACTGAACCCAAATTTTTTATTTTGTGATTCAGATAGATCATGCAATTTTAAGCAACTTTGTAATTTACTCCTATTATCAAATTTTCTTCATTCTCTTGGTATGTTTCTTTGAAAAGCAAGAATGTAAGTTTAGATGCCGGCCCATTTATGGTGAACAAACTGGGTTGTCCTTGCTGATTGAACATCACCAATAAACAAGTGAACATCACCAATAAACAAGTGCTGTCCATGGGCCTGAACTAAAAATTTGCTGTCTCCTTAATTAGATTCCTTCTTTTTCAAATAAAGATAGCAAGAAAATAAAGAAAAATTGATAATAGGAGTAAATTAGAAAGTTGCTTAAAATTGCATGCTTTATCTGAATCACGAAAGAAAAAAATGTGGGTTCAGTGTCCCTTTAAAAACAGTAATAATCCACTGAGGATAATAGAATGCCTTCTAAAATAATATAAAATAATATAAAATAGTTCATGTGAGACCTATAATAGAAAATAAGTGAGTCTAATCTTAGAATATAGTGTGCTTAATATGAATTGCTTGAAAGGTATATAGTGTGAAACACTAGTGGGTGTAAAGGGGAAATTTAGTGAAGAAAATGATATAAGCTAAATAGCCGGCAATATCACTCTCATTAATCAAAAACAAGTGTAATATAGTATGCTAAAGTCTCAAATTTCATGAGTGAACAAGGTGCTAGTATATAGGTTAGACGATAGTAAGGGACAAAGAAGTGATTGGAATTACAATAGTGAGGATTCAATAACCCAAATCAATGTTAAATCATACATATAATAATGCATACAAGTAGTCATTAAATATTGAGTATTATATCATATGACAAGCTAAAAGACAAACTAGAGTCCATAATTAAATGGTGACAAAAATAAAAAATAATATAAAACTTGATATAACCTTAGTGGAGAGATCCCATATACAACTAAATAAGTTTGATATGAGAATAAGGGCACAGCAGCAACCTCAAAGCCAAAGCAGTGAAGTCCCAAGAGGTAGAGAATACTAGGACACCGGGGTCCCAAAGAGGTGCGCTCGTGTAGTTAGGAGGTAGATCCGAACTGGAGCAGGCTGCGCTCTTGATGGAGGGGGGTAATCGGATCGAACCTAATGAGGACAAAGGGTAATATTGTCTGAAACACCAAAACAAGGAGCGTGTAACGGAGCCCCTAAGGATGGCTACTCACAAAGGTGGCGGCACAACTGGAGTGCCGAGCGGGATGATATGGGACTCACAGAGTTGCCCATAAGACTCACACAAGCATCCAGAGTGTCAGATGTGAATTCATATGACCGGACAGTCCAATCAGAGGTGCCGTATGGTAGACCAGACGCCAATACAGCTCAGGATATCAGAGAACAGGCTGTACATCACATTGTAAATGGAATAGCAGGCAAACACGGTGGACAAAAGTAAACTTGAAACTTGGAGCAAGTAAATAAAATCCAATGTGTAAACTTTACTGTAATACACAATAATTCAGCAACGCTTTTCTCAGCAACAAATGCTGTTTCATCAGGCTGTATACAATAACAACTACTTACTCCATATATAAAAAACTAGCTGACCAATCAGAGACTGATGTAGAGCCACACCTTCTGAGTGAAAAATGACACTCTAATATGGATTTCGAACAACATCACTCAAATAGACGTGATGAGGGTGTGGGCCATCCCTACAATCAGGGACACTATTCTTCTAAACTTCACCATAGGTCTGCACAATCCAATAATATTGGATTGCAACATCATGCAAATAATCCATCGTTTACCTCTAATCCAGCGCCATCAAATGCCAATCAGATCCCAGTTCAGCCTTTTTTGGAGTCAGGTCCGCACCCACCAGCTTGGAAACAAAAAACTAAATCAAGTTATTTGGAGCCTGTAATCTCCCTGACAACCCCCCAAAAAGGAAAACGACCATACGGTGACGATCATATAGAGGATGAAGAACAGACGTCAAAAAGGCAAGATTATAGGCACTAATTGAAGGCATCTTTAATTTGTCCTTGCACATACTAACAGATGATGAGGTTAGATTCCTTGGGAAAGTCCTACGCATGGGCATAATATGTTCTCTTTATTCATAGATCTTAATCACTTTACAAAAAAACTATCAATGCAAAAATATTTTGCATAAAAACGCTTAAAAGACAACACTAGATGCCCTGTCATAACAGATAATATGGATAGTTGATTAAATGGACAAGATGTTTCAGTGTTTGAACCTGATGCTTTAGTAGAACAACTTTGTGAAGGTTATATTCACACTAAGTTTAGAAAAAATTCTAACTTTGTACCATCACTGACCAATAATGCTCAAATTGAAATCTTTAAGCAGTTGGTAAGTGAGGAATTTGAACTTATTCCTAAGAATAATAGATTCATCAGGAACAACTTGTACCCCAATGAGAAAAGGGCCTTACTTAGCCTTAAGAATAACAAATATCTTGTCATTAGGCAAGCAGATAAGGGCAGAGGGATAGTTTTGCAAAATTTGGAGGACTACCTTCTAGAGGCTAGAAAAATACTACAAGATGTTTCCTATTATATCCGCGTCAAACAAATCCCACTGCTCAATATAAGTTCAAGCTTAAGGGTCTCATTGATGATGCTTACAAGGAAGGCATGATTTAAAAAAAAAAAAAAAAGAATTTCTAGTTCCCAGTGATCCAAATGTGGCTTTTTACTATCACTTGCCTAAGCTTCACAAAAATTTGACTTGTCCTCCTGACTGACCAATAATAGCCGGCATAGGTAGTCTTACAGACAATGTGTCTTCTTATGTAGATCAATTTCTGCAAAAATACGTTCTAGGATTAGAATCCTATATTCGCGATTTATCTGATTTATTAACGAAACTTGAACATCATTTGATCACACCTGACTGTCTTTGGATCACTTGTGACGTCCAAGTCCTTTATTCTAATATCCAACATGACACGAGCGCACCTCTTTGGGACCCCAGTGTCCTAGTATTCTCTAACTTTAAAGAGGGCTGCAGGAACAGGAGGGTAAACAATAGCAAGGTGAGTAGCAACTATACCCATGTACAATTGAATCTCAGAAGGGGATTCACATTTCCATAAACACAGGACTATTCCCACCAACCCATCTAAAGGTTGGTATAAATAACCCAACTCTTAAATTAATGTGACCATTTTAATTCCCCCAAACTGCCCAGCAATGCACATGGAAGAACCCACAAATCACACCCCAGGCAAACCCATTAAATAAGTAGACCACCAATGTGCTCAACCATGACAGACCACTGTGACTCAGTTCATGTGCTGCACAACCATAACCAAGACCAATCCTGTCCTTCCCAGATATGCCTCTATACCAGTGTTTTTCAACCAGTGTGCCTTGAGAGATCCTCAGGTGTGCCACGGCAGACTGACAACAGTGCGGGGGTGTCCCTCTTTCAAATTTTGAAATATTGGGAGGTATGTGACAGGCTCATCAGGCATCATTTACAACCATGACATTGACATTCATTCACAGACATACATTATGATTGTTTGTGAATGAATGTCAATATGTCATGTATAGTTTGTAGGAGGCATGGAATGACAGCACAGTACAGTGGGTGTGTGTATGTATGTGTGTGTGTTTATATATATATTTTGAAATATTGGGAGGTATGTGACAGGCTCATCAGGCATCATTTACATATATATATATATATATATATATATATATATATATATATACAGTGCATATATCCTGTATTAGGCTACAATGTGTGATTTTGTAAAATTTTGTGATGGTGGTGTGCCACAGGATTTTTTAATGTAAAAAGTGTGCCACAGCAAAAAAAAAGGTTGCAAATCTCTGCTCTATACCCCCATGCCCCTGTCCCGTAATGCCTATCCATGCTCCTGAATAACCCTGATTCTGCCCTCTGCTGTCCAGTCACTCCCCCAAGATCACCTTGACTCTGCCCCCATACTGCCCAGCCATGCCCCCAGACTTCTCCGGCTCCACACCCATGTTACCTAGCCATGCCACTGTGTCTTTCTGATTCCTCTCTTTAACTACCCTGACTGCACCTCCACAATTCCTAATAAACAGATTTGGGAACTAGAATGTTGGCAGATGTTGGCAAAAAGTAGCATATAGCAGTGTTATATATTCATGGGGGGGGGGAAGATTTTACAGAAATAAATTAAAAGACAGACAAGCACAATAAATAATGAATATATTTTACCATGCCAAATAGGCAAAGTGACAAAAAAAATAAAACGCATTCCCTGGAACAGGTTAGTTATTTTTTATAATACTAATCCTTAGGGTTTAATGCCAAAAGGAATTATAGTTCGTGTTCTCTGCAGCATATTTGGATACTTTCATATTCCACATTGTTAGTGGAATTTGTGAAGCATGAGCTTGTTTTAATCCTTAAATAGGCAGATGGCAAGAAAGAATAACTCATAAGCATATTAGTCAGTCTTAGACAGAAACCACAAACATTTCACTAGGTCTTTAAAAAAAAAAAAAAAATATAGAAGCAACAGAAGCTTGATTTCTAACCTATAAAAAATATACTCACACAACAGAGCCAGGTGCATTTAATGAGATTCAAAGCAATCAGACAGGATCTAAATATAAACACCAGTTGGAGCGAACAAGAAACGCGTCAATATAATGTCATTGTTGTTTTGTTTCTAGGATTATGTTAAAAAATGAAGAATGAATGATTAAAAAAAAAAGATTTTTTTTTTTACTGTTCCAAGCCCCATTAAATCTCTGTTTGGTAGAGTTATATTGCCACTAATTTTGTCTGGCAACTCTTTGGTTAATGCGACATGTTGTTGCATCTGCTGTTGAGATCAGAATTTATTGATTTTAATTATGTCTCAAAGTGAGATAAGTTATTATATTGAGTATAATTAAGGCTTTGCTGGTTTATACTGCATGTTGGGAACTCAATTGCCTATTTGGACCATGCAGGAATAGCAGATGCTCTGATACTAATTGGAATGTTTCCCGAAATAAAGTGACGAATGGTTTAGAGTGATAGCCCTCCAGCATCTATAATATTACATATTTGCTCAGTATCAAGTCCGTAGATCCTTCTCTATAGTCAGAAACAGTTAATATGTGTTTAGCAGTTAATCAGTGTTTGCTGACTTGATCTAAGCATTTCCAAAGGCAGAAGAACATTCTGTATTTTGTAGTTATAGGGACAAGCTAAGCAAAAAAATAACCTATTGAGTTTGCCATATCAAAAGTGTGTATTCAATGCATTATTTTCTTTAGACAGATATGAAACCCAAAATTTATATTTCATGATTCAGATAGAGCATTCGATTTTAAACGACTTGCTAATTTACTTCTAATATCAATTTGGCATTGTTCTCTTGCTATCTTTTGTTGAAAAGCATGGACGTACGCTTAGAACCCGGCCCATTTCTGAAGCACTATATGGCAGCAGTTATCCATTTGCAAAAGCACTAGATGGCAGCAATATTTACTGCCATGTAGTGCTCCAGGGGCGAGATTACATATGCAGCGTCGCCCGCAAAAGCCGGCGAAGCCAGTTTTGTAGTTGAAGTGAGCGATTACATATACGGCACCGCATATAAATGCAGCGCGTATATTTCACCCGTCGCCCGCAGTTTTTACTCCCATAAAGTAACATCACAATTCGGTATCACATATGCAAGGACTTACGAGGCGAAAATGGAGGAACATTACTCCATTTTTACGTTGCTACACATAGGCAGGTACAGCAAGCCTTGCGCTGAGTATATGAGCACTGTAACTCCCTGAAAGTATTAGCTAACACCTAATGCATGCGCAATATGTACCTGTCAACCGCAATCCCCCCCCCACCGCAATAACTAATAAAATCTATTAAGCCCTAATCCGCCAACCCCCACATCGCAAAGTACCTAATGAAGTTATTAACCCCTAATCCGCCACCCCCCCAAAACACAAAAACCCTGAGTAAACTATTAACCCTAATCCGTCATCCCCCCACAATGCAATAAACCTAATAAATGTATTAACCCCTAATCCGCCATCCCCCCACAACGCAGCAAACCTAATAAATGTATTAACCCCTATACCGGCACCCCCCCACAACGCAATCAACCTAATTAACCCCTAAACTTCCATCCCCCCACAACATAATCACTAAGCTTCCTAACCTAACAACCCCTAAATTAACCCTAATTACATCAAATAAAAAAATACTAATATAAAATTAAAATAAAATATCCTAACATTAAAAAAAAAAACTAAGATTTAATTTAAATAAAAATCTATTACCAAAAATAAAAAAGTCTAAAATTACAGAAAAAAATAAACAAAATTTGCAAAAATAAAAAATGGAAACCTAATGTAATACCCTATACAAATAAAAAAGCCCCCCAAAATAATAACACACCCTAATCTAACACTAAACTACCAATAGTTCTTAAAAGGGCCTTTTGTAGGGCATTGCCCTAAAGCGATCAGCTCTTTTACCTAAAAAATACAAATTAACCCCTAACAGTAAAAAAAAAAATATTACAAGAATACCTAAGTCTAACCCCCGAAATAGGTATTCAACATTCCTGAAGTCTGGCAGTGAAGACCTTCTTCCAAGCGGCTCCATCTTCATCCAGCGTGGGGACTCCTATCTTCATCCTGAGCGCAGGCGAGGCGGAGCGGAGGTGGCCGCAGAGCACGAACAGCGGCCGCAGAGCAGGACTGGCGTGGAGGATCCTCTTCATGCGATCGTCACCGCACACTGAAGCTTGAATGCAAGGTACCCATTTTGGGGCACTTTGCATTTCTATTGGCGGATATTTTCAAACCAGCCAATAGGATGAGAGCTACTGAAATCCTATTGGCTGATTTGATTTTTGATTTTCTTTGGGGTGTTTTTTTTTTTTAGCTTATGGCGTTTTATTTTAATGGGCTGCAAAAGAGCTGATTGCCCTTTTAAGGGCAATGCCCATACAAATGCCCCTTTAGGGGCAATGGGTAGCTTAGGTATTTTTAGTGTTAGTTAATTTTTATTTTGGGGGGGTTACTGTTAGGGGTTAATTTGTATTTTTTAGGTAAAAGAGCTGATCGCTTTAGGGCAATGCCCTAAAAAAGGCCCTTTTAGTTTAATTAGGTTTATTGTGTTGTATGGGGATGCCGGTAAGGGGTCTAATTAGGTATATTGTGTTTTGGGGGATGGCGGTTTGGGGATTAATCACTTGTATTATTAGTTGGGATGCGGATGGTGGCGGATGTAGGGGTTTTGACGTGTCGGGTTAATGTTTGGGAGGCGGGTTAGACTTTTACGGGTGGTGTAAAAATTATTTGTTTTTTCAGTTATGCACCGCAGATCATAAACTACCGTAAGTCACTGGCAACTCCAGAAATGTGTATTTGCGCACATTTCTAAACATTACCAGTTTATCCAACTTATGGCAGTTTATTATCTGACGGCACCGTATATGCGATTCACCCGATGTGCAAGGTGAACTTACGGGCGACGAAGGTTTCAGCTATTGCGCTGAAACCTGCGCTACATATTTAATTTCGCCCCAGACGTCTATCTAGGTATCTCTTCAACACACAATATTAAATCATTTTTTTTCCCATCATATTTGATGATAGAAGTAAACTAGAAACTTCTTTTTAAATGGTATTTTCTGTCTGAATAACAAAACACGTTTTGTGTTTCATATACCTTTAATGCAGGGGCGAAACTACAGGGGGTGCAGAGGTCGCAGGTGCGACTGGGCCCCTGAGGGTAGGGGCCCATCTTAAAAAAAAAAAAAAAAAAAATTTTAGATTTTTTTTTTTTTTTATATAAAAAACGTTTACCTACCACTGCCTGCACTGATATCATGTGAGTGTGACGTGACTACAGGGGTTAGTGTTTCTGTTTTACCCATTGGTGTTTATGTGTGTATGTATGTGACTGTGTGTATATTTATGCATGTATGTATGTGTGTATGTTTGTGGAACCAGCAAATTACAGACCTTGTTACTACAGCATGGGGGGGGGGGCAGGGGGTAAACAGTGTCACTATACAGTACCACTATATACAGTATAGGGGGGGTGGACCATGTCACTGACTACTGTGGTCACTTTATAAAGTACTGGGCGGGTAGGGTCAGGCAAGCCATCTCACCGGCAGTTTACAGACTGTGTCACTAACTTACTATATACAGTACTGGGGGTTAAATAGTGTCACTATATATATATATATATATATATATATATATATATATATACAGTAATAGGGGGTCAGACCATCTCACAGACTGTGGGTGGGCACAGGGTACCTCCTTTTGCAGACGTAATCTGATTCACATTTTTTTTCTTTGTAAAATGTAAAAAAAAAAAAATATATGTATTACATTCACCCTTTTTTGGAGGGGGGAGGGGCAGTGGGGGGGCCCCTTCTTAGATTCTTGCACCTGGGCCCTGTGGTTTCTAGTTACGCCTCTGCTTTAATGCAATACAATCCATTAACCACCAAAATAATGAATATAATATAATAGGAAATTTGTTTTTATATTATATTTGGTAAACATGAAATTAACCATAAGAAACAGACATTTAAAATTGGATGTTATTATGAAAGTTTCTGCACACAGAAGCAATGAAATGCATTCAAAATGCATTCTGCACACACAAAAAAAGGATGGCAGCTAACTGATTCAATGCCTAAAGTGTTTGAAAGAAAGTTTCTCACTTAAAAGGACAATACAAAAATTGCAAAAAAAAATGCCCATTTAATGCACTTACAAACACAGTGGAACTGACAAATCCAACAAGTTTTTTAGAAATGATTACAGGAAAAAGGGGCAGAATAAATAATGAAAGAATATTTTTTAAATTTATTTGTTATGGCTGGTCTGGGAGATTATACCGCCCTGGACATTTTTGAAGACCGGCACCGCCGCCCTTTACCTTGTGGCTGTCAAGAGTGTAGCAAAAGTCTCGCTCCCTGACCTTCTGCACAAGGGATGTGGCCCTACGGTGCAGGTGTCCCACTGGAGACTCCCTCTGCACAAGGGATGTGGCCCTACGGTGCAGGTGTCCCACTGGAGACTCCCTCTGCACAAGGGATGTGGCCCTGCAGTGCTGGCGTCTTTACCTGTATCTCGGGAGGTCAATCAAGCACTGTTCAGCACTGAAACTGCTTGATTTCCCTTTAAGGGTTTGATATTTTTGAGGGAAGAAGACAGCCTGTAATTATCTGAATGTGAGCTTCATGCGAAGGCAAAGTGTAGTAGCCCAAGTCTGTTCCCTGATTTTAATCAGTCAGCAAGTGTCGTGAGTTGTTCCCTTTACAGCAGTAAATAGCTAGGATATTTCAATTATAACTTAAAGGGACATGAAACCCAATTTTTTTCTTTCGTGATTTAAAAAGAGCATGTAACGTTAAACAACTTTCTAATTTACCTATATTATCTAATTTGCTTCATTATCTTGAAATATTTTGATGATAAGCGTATCTAGATATTCTCAGTAGCTGCTGATTGGTGGCTGCATATAGATGCCTCGTGTGATTGACTCACCCATGTGCATTGCTATTTCATCAACAAAGGAAATCTAATGAATGTAGCAAATTAGATAATAGAAGTAAATTGGACTGTTGTTTGAAATTGTATTCTCTATCTGAATTATGAAAGAAAAATTTAGGGTTTAGTGTCCCTTTAAAGGGTCATTAAAATAAAAGGAGTTTCATTCATGATTCAAACAGAACATACACTTTTAAACAGCTTTCCAAGTTACTTCTATTTTTAAATTTCTTTCAATCTTTTTGTATCCTTTATAGAAACAGCAGCAATGTGATATTGGGAACTTGCCGAATACATCTGCTGAGCCAATAGCAAGAGACATATATGTGCAACCACCAATAATCAGCTAGCATTTATGTCAAGGTATTTTAAATATTATTAAATAATATATAGAAGCATATTTATCTTTATTTAATAAATCTGTGGATGTGCACATGGTCTGTAAAACAAAGGATTATTTCTAACAGATCTCCCACACTCATTGCTAAAGTTATGCTAAACACACAGGGGGGGGGGGGGGCAATGGAACATGAGGCCCATACCAAATTTGCTATAATCAACTTACAGTTTGAGACAGGATGAGTCATAAAAGGCAAATTAAGAGGATAGATTGTCAGATAGGTGACACCACACAAAATATATGGAGACGAAATGTCTGAAATACCCTTTTGGAACTGATCAGAATCATAGGGAAACAGCTTTTATTCACATAGGTGTTAATTATCCCTAAAACATCAAATACACATCTGCACTGCTAGTTAAACAGAAAATATGCTGTATTAAGACTTTTACAACTACTCATGGATTGACCCCATGTGGGGCAGTAAAGGCCTTGGGAAACAAAAGACAGATGCTGAGGTGTGACTCTGGAAGCTCATGTCAGCAGTCAGCCAATAAACATTTTTTTTTTCTCTCTGTTTAAATGCATGCCCAGAATGTATTAATTATAGAAATTTGGGAAATTGTCTAATTCTCTATTATTATTACATGGGTATTTGCTAAGCTTGGGAGGTAACTGTTTTAGTCAGTCAAAAATGTTTAATAACCTCTGTTTTGTTTATATTTTTCAGACATATAATCTCAGATCTACATAGAAATGTATGTGCATATATATATATATATATATATATATATATATAAATATATATATATATATATATGTTTTGAAAATATAAAAAATCTTACTTAGCCTCTGTGTTTTTAAGAATATAAATAAATACTTGTGAACCTGGAAAGAAATAATTGATGATACTGAATCTTATTTCAGATGGACCCTAGACATATGAATGCTTGGATCACTTCTAATAATTATTTATATTTTTATTGCAGACAACCATTGGTCATGGGCATCAATCTATGCACTTAGAAAGAGATGGAATGCCTGCATGAAATGAAATAAATCATATCATATGAATGTGCAATAAATGTTTATAAAGTTTTGAATACATCTTGTAAAATATAGTGAGATGAAGATATGGAAGTTACTTTGATGTGATATGACTATGAAATATACATTTTTTTTTTTGTTAGGCTAAATGAAATATAAATTATTTTAATATAATGTTAGATGTGTTTGATGTTTCATATCAAAATGATCAGTAAATTCATTAAGATATAACTTGTCCAAAACAAATATTGTGAATAGTTGTTGCAGTAAATTATGATAAAATGAATAACCATTTCATAGAAATACTGATTTAAGTGTAAAATGTTTAGAAATAGTATTGAATGTATTGCTATGTCTGATTGTAATGATGCCACCTAAGGGCCAATACCGGTAGGACAGTTAAGGGAATTACTGTTCAAAAGATGCGTTACCATAGTAAACATGCTCAACTCCGTTAAGGGCCAATCCAATCAGGTATTCCAAATATCCAATCAGAAGGGACCAGGAGGGCCACCCACAATTTACCCATGATGGGAAACTAAATAAAAAGTGAATGCAATAGAGAGAAGGACAGATTTTCTGCTGAAGCTAAAACTTGTAACTGGTTCCTGCTGGGCGTGAAATACCACTTTACTTGAGCAAAGCTAATCTACCTTTCTCATTGATTGCGATATACACTTATTGGTGATCTGAGGTAAAATAATTCCTACCAAGGAATATTGGATATAGACTGCTTTTTACTCTGGTAACGTATTCAAGGCTATTGGTAAAACTATTAGTTAAATTCTAAGTCACTACAGTTTAAAGTACAGTTAAAAGATTTAAAGAAGCAATTTGTATTTCAAGTTAATATTTTATAAGCCTAGGTATTGTTTAAATTTGTATCTGGTAGACTAAGTGATTTACCTATGAAAGTTCCGGTGTTTTAAGTCAATATTGTATTAGGATAAATTGCAGTTAAATAGCAGAATATATATATTATCCTATTGTTTTATAAACACTGTTTAGAATTTTATTGCTTGGATGTTAAAGGTTTTTAGTCCCATTGTGTTAAATAAATAAAAGGCTATTTGTAAATAAGGCTGAATTGTGAAGGTATATTTTTCTGGGTTTTGTAAGAAGGATAGCATATCTTAATAGTCGGTTTTCAAGCGCATATAAATTTATTTCATATTTCTTTTATTGCAAATATATTTCAATATGTTTATGGATATTAACTAAATAAAAGAATTCAGATATTTATATTAATTGTATGGTCTTGTAGGTGCATGTTGATTAAGGGTATCTATATTTAAGGAAAATTATTATTTGTATTGTGATTATAACCCTGCCATAAGCTGATATATTATTTGGATCGCACCACTAAGATTTTCATAAATATACTGACACATTGGATTGGATTGTTGCTCCTGAGCCTACCTAGATATGCTTTTCAACAATGGATTCCAAGAGAATGATGCAAATTAAGTAATAGAAGTAAACTGTAAAGTTGTTTAAAATTGCATGCTCTGAGTCATGAAAAATAAACACATTTTGTGTTTTATGTCCCTTTAAATATAATTCTAGTACCACAAATCACAAAAAAAACATATTGAATAAAACTTTGACTTCCATTGGGCAAAACATTCCTTAAAATATTTGGGTGTCAACTTGACACCCCGGTTAGATCACCTACCTAAATACAACTATACTCCATTGATAAGGACTATTAGGCAGGACTTAAGATGGAAAAGACATTCGTTTTCCTGGTATGAAAGACTCTCAGCAGTCAAAATGAATGTTTTTTCATGTCTTCTCTATTTATTCAGGATATTACCATTTAAAATACAGATGCTAGAATTAACCTCACTTCAATCAGAACTGATAGCCTTCATCAGGGGTGGCAAAAGAGCAAACATTCAGTATATGATTCCACTTATTAATAAACTCAGAGTCCGTTACAACAAAAGAAGGGAATTTTCTGATCCAGATTAGATTTTTGGATATTGAGCTTTCTGCACAGACATCTACAAAGACTGTAGACACTAACTTGTATTGAAAACCTACAAGTGGCAACACCATTTTGAATTACAAATCTTGCCATCCTAAACATGTTCTAAAGGCAATACCCAAAGGTCAATACATCAGAACACGGAGAATCTGCTCCAATGACACCGTGTATAATGAGCAAATTGATATTTTGGAGGAGAGGCTTTTGGAACGTGGTTATCCAACCAAACTATTAAAGTCCACAAGAGAACAAATCAGTAAAATTCCACGCAGTCAGCTACTGGCATATAAGAGGTTTGATAGGACTTCATCTAACAAAGAAGGTTGCAGGGATAAATAAATTTTTAGCACCCCATATAGTTTAGAATTTAATAAAATTTGTAACCTCATCAGGGAATGCCTACCTATCCTCGCCACTGATCCTTCTCTGGAAAAGGTGGCTCATAGTGGCTGTAAATTTGTATCCAGGAAAGCTATCAATATTGGCAATATAGTAGCTCCTTCACAATTGCCAACACACAAAACATGCACCTGGTTACCTCAGAGAATGGGTTTTTTCAAATGCAAATCAAGAATATGCAAGACTTGCAACTATGTGGTGGAGGGTAATCATTTTCAGTCCTCAGTTTCCAATATATCATATCGGATCAGGCACACATTGAACTGCAAATCTACTTTTGTAATTTATCTTTTGACCTGCAGGGGGTGCCAGATCCAATATGTTGGAAAAAAGCAGAGGATGCTCAGGGATAGAGCCCTTGAACACATCAGGGACATTGACAACCCTGATGTCTTCACACCCGTTGCAAAGCATTTTAAGAAAATGCATGCAGCCGACTCATCCCTGGTGTCATTTCAAGCTATTGACCATATACCAAAACACACCAGGGGAGGTGATAGGGAATATAAACTGAGCTACAAGGAGGCCCAGTGGATATTCACTCTTAATACCAGACACCCCCTTGGTATAAATATGGAAACTGATGTCAATTTATTCATTTGATGTTCTTATATGATATGCTCTGTTTTTTCTAAGTCCTTGAAAAACATATTTATTTTGTTGAAAAAACTACTTAGTCATTTTTTATGTATGAAGGATTAAATGACATTTCTTTACATATATTCAGTGTTAGCTAATATACTGACCTCTTGCATGTTTATAAATTGTGTATGCAACTTTGTAATTCTTAAACAGGTAGGGTTAAGTTCACATATGTTGGTAATTCTAAGTGATTGATTGCCTTTAAGAGGCGTATCCAGTGCCTGTAATCAACAGCAGTGAACAAGTGTGGAGGCCCCACACGAAACATGCTTGCCGTTTCTTGCACCACTGGAATACCATGCCTGAATCTGTGAGTTGTATCTCACATACTTTGATTTTACCTTTTTGCTACTACAAATAAAGATTTTTTTCACTTTTATAAGGAGTCCCTGTGCTTTTCCTGAGGAGGAATTGCGATAGACTTACCTTTTTGTTCCTTCCTGTGTTATGATGTGGACTGTTCCATGTTAGTTATACCCTGGGGACCCATTGATTTAGGGAGCGTGCAGAGAGTGGGATCACGTACCACGTTCTAGAGATACACACTGTTGTTTTTTCAATATCTCAGTTTATTCGATTTTATTAACACATAAGTTTGTTTGTTACATATGTTTTGTTTTATCAAAGGGTTATGTTTTTACATTTGGACTATATATATGGTAAAGCCCCTAGTTTCATTGAACACGGTCTCCAGTGATTGGTGACCGCAGTGGGGGAGGGTTTCACAGGCCTTTATAAGTCTGTACATTTGTATTCTCGGGTTGCCAGAAGAAGGGACGTTTGAGATCCCAAAATGTCACAAATAAATATTTTGTACACAGTTATCTGAAGTCCAGTGAGTGCTTCATCTTATTCCTTTTGCATATATATATATATATATATATATATATATATATATATATATATATATATATATATATACTAACAATCTTTTTTAAGTGCACTCTTACTCCAAAACTAACTTGAGGGTTCTTGGGGGGATATTATGTCTTATTAAAATAAATTACCCAGAGTGAGTGCTGGGTCCTTTGTATTAATATATATTTCAGTGGTTTGGCAAGGATATGATTGCCCATCAAATGGCCCCTGTGGTGCGAGAGCGGGCGGATTGAGTGAACTTCTAACATATATTTATATATACGTGTACACACACTCTCCAAAGGGTGTCCCTCTTTGGATTTTTTAAATTTTGGGAGGTATGTGTATTGCATATTAAAATAATAATTTTCCAATAATGTAGTCCAAACCTGTTAAAGCTTGTCCGTCAAGAAAGCTTAGCATTGATTTCCGGTTAAAGGAAATAAGCTGTTTTAAAATTACAGTATAAGTAATAATTCAGATGTGGTTTGGTAGAAACTGGAGCTTATCTTATCAATACAGTTTTAAAAGCATTGACTGCAAACTTTTAATAATTATCAAATAAAAAAATGGAAAAAAAATGTTAAAACATCCTCTTGTGTTTAACAAATAACAAAATAGCTAATGGGAGATTCTCCCTGGAATGGAACAGTTTCCAAGTTATACAGTATATAACACTGAGATTGAAGTAAGCTTGTAGATCTTTCTGTGGGTATATGTGTTTAACATGGGTGTTTGTAAACTTACATACCAACCAGAGGATTGTATCTCTTTAAGGTAACGAGTTAATGACATTGACAGGCTTATATTATGTATGCTGTGTCACTATCTTCAACACATCTGTGTTAAAAGTCTGCTTGTTGTTTGGATAAATTAGAGTAACCATTCAAATTAACACAGCCACATTGCCAAAGATATTGAACTGCAAACGGTTACTTTAATTTACGCAAATAATAAGCAGGCTTTCTACACAGATGTGGTGAAGATAGGGACACTACATATACAATATAAGTAAAGCCTGTCATTAACTCAAGACCTTAAAGGGATATAATCCTCTAGTTGGTATTAAAGTTTACAAATACCTGTGTTAATTTGAATGGTTACTCTAATTTATCCAAACAACAAGCAGGCTTTTAACAGAGATGTGGTGAAAATAGTGACACCACATATGCAATATAAGCCTGACATTTAAAGGGACATACATTTTTGGCTGTTTTTTTTTTAATTTAATTTTTTTTATTATTTTTTTTTAAATTAGCTTTATTATGTAAAATAGAGAATGGGATTTACAACTTTTGGAGACGCAGCTCCATATATTATACATGAATAGCTTGACATTGTACAATAAGGCTCATTAGCTAATTAGTTTTAATAAAACAACTTGACTTTGGACCGGAGCAATCCACATCTAGATAATAAACACTTCATCTAAGTTTTCATGTGTAGCTGTATGTGACACACAAGGACTGTCTACCGAATATACTCGTTAGGGTATGAGCCCGTGACGGGACCATAGGACCACTCTACGTATTGACAGTATACCTAGTATCTTCAAATGTGAACTTAAGGTTAGACTATGTGTCTCTAATGTACGATTCCCAAGTTGTCAGGATATCTGGGTACATGTCCATTCTGTTATGTTTCATATAGTAAAGCTCCTCAAGATGGATTGACTCAGATACCCTTTGTGTCCACATTACCATTGTGGGGGGGTCTTTTGCTTTCCAATTTTTAGCTATTAAAAATTTCACGCTATTAGACATGATATAAAATAATTTGAGAGAGGGTTTGTGCTTTATCTTAGGAGGTTTGTTCAGTAGCCATAGCAAAGGGTCTATGGGAAAATGAGTTTCCAAGATATCCTCTATTTCAGTGATCACAGACCTCCATAGATTTTGGATAACTGTGCACCACCACCACATGTGAGTCATGCCACTATTAACGTGGCCACAACGCCAGCACTTATTGTTAGCTCTATGGTATAATCTGTGTATTTTTTGAGGCGTATAATACCACCTGTGTAGAATTTTCAGGTTGATTTCTAGTGCAGCTGTGGAGATAGAGGTTTTCAAAGTGGATTGGACTATCCTTTTGCCTATATGTTGTGGGATTATTATTCCTGTGTCTTTTTCCCAGCTATCTTGGTATGGTAGGGGGTGTTCGGGGAATGGGGTGATCAATATCTTATATATCGTCGAGAGTGTGTGACGGGTTGGTGGGCGTCTGACACATAACTGTTCATAATTAGTTAACCGTCTGGTAATATTTGAAGATTGTTGGTGGGATGTGAGAAAGCTGTGAATGTGCCTATATGTGAACCAGTTAGTGAGGCAGGAAAAGCCTTGTTGAATTAAGTCGGTTTCAGATTTAATCTGTTCGTTTTGTATGAGCCAAAATACCGGGAAATCCTTAATGTGGGAAGGGTAGCAGTGTCTCTCTATGCTTGGGCCTAGGTCAAATTCACCATTTGTTTCTAGGGACGTAAGCGGGGAGGGTCTAGAAGTAAGATTCGGAAAATATATAATTATTTTATTCTACATCGTGTATGTTTCTGATATAATGGGGTTAGTATTAGGGTGTTTAAATTTTAGTGATGGGAATGTCCAGAAATATCTGCTAAGATTTGGTGTACGAACCATTTCATGTTCCATGTCTACCCATCGTTTAAACTTTCTATGTATATTCCAGTCAACTATTCTTTGTAAGAATATTGTGTACCTGTAATAAGTTAAGTTAGGTATACCTAGTCCTCCTTGTGTTTTGGGTAAGGACATAAGTTGCTTATTGATCCTAGGATGTTTCTTGTGCCAAGTGAAATCACTAAGTGCTCGTTGTAGCGAGTTTAGATATTTTTCTGATAGGGGAATTGGTAGTGTTTGGAGAATATACAAGATTCTAGGAAATATATTCATTTTTATCAGGTTGATACACCCTAACCAAGATAGGTTCTTGGATCTTCAGCTCGATAGGTCTCTTATGATCTCCCTTTTAATTTTTTCATAATTAAGTTTGTGTATTGTTTCTATAGATGGGGCTAGAGAGATTCCTAAATATTTGAGAGAATGTGTGTTCCATTTGAATGGGGTAAGTGTCTCAGCTATCTTCTTTTTTTGAGAATCTAGTGTGATATTAAGAATCTCTGACTTGGGGATGTTGACTAGAAAATTCGATTGGATGTGAAAATTGTCAAATTCTTGTACTAATAAGGGCAGAGATGTTTCCGGGTCTGTTAGTGTAAATAGGATGTCATCTGCAAACAAAGAGATAACGTAATTTTGATCATCTATGGTGACCCCCTCAATCCCAGGGTGAGATCTAATTCTGACCGCTAAAGTCTCTATTAGGCAAATAGTAAAGGGGACAATGGACACCCCTGTCTCGTCCCATTAGATATTATGAATGAGTCGGACAAGGTGCCATTTATTAGTATTCTCGCACTTGGGTGGGTATATAAGGAAAATATTTTTTGTACTATACCTTCCCCAAATCCGAATGTTTGTAGAGTAAATTGTAAAATGTCCCATGCAATCTGGTCGAAGGCTTTTTCGGCATCGACTGACAGCATTATTAGTGGAAGTTTCTGATTTTGTGCGAAAAACATTGTATTAAGGGCCCTAACCGTGTTGTCTTTTGCTTCTCTCCCCACCACAAACCCCACTTGATCAGGGTATATAAGTTCCGGTAACAAGCCATTAATCCTGTTTGCCAATAATTTAGAGTATATCTTGATATCAGAATTTAGGAGTGAAATTGGCCGATAACTCGTACTTAAGTCAGGGGGTTTATTTGGCTTCAGCAAGGTAGTAATATGGGCTTCTAGTGCTGAGTCCAGGAAGGGGTGAGCGAGATCTATTGAATTAAAGTAGTGCAAGAGATGTAAAGCTAACTGTTCTGCAAACACTGAGTAGTATTTATATGTGAAACCGTCTGTTGTTAGGGAGATTTTTAATCACTAATTGCAGCTCTTCTAATGAAAAGGGTTGATCTAATGCCTCTTTTTACTCTTGGGTCAGTTTGGGGAGGCGCAAGGTGGAAAGGTATTCCGTGATCATTTTTTGGCGGGAGGCGGCATTTGAGATCGAGTCGGGGTTATACAGTTTTTGGTAATAGTCTCTAAATGTCTCCGCTATGGCCTGTGTAGATCTATGTGATTTATTTTTGTTGTCTTTTATATGGAGAATGTAGTTAGAGGTGGACTTTTTCTTTATGTATCTAGCCATGGAGCATCCTGGTTTGTTTTGGTCCATGTAAGAGTGTTGTCTAGGCAGGAAAGCATACCTACTCTGTTCTTTATTAAGGATAGAGGCTAAGTGAAAGCGTTTAGCTTGTAGGGTTTGTAGTATGGTGTTGTCTTTAGCGTTTTTTTTTATGAATTTCTTCAAGTTGTGTTATTTCTTTAATGAGGGTAGTAGTTGCTTCCCTTTTTTGCTTATTAAGACGAGCTTTGTGAGCTATGAATTCCCCTCTTATGGTGCATTTATGTGCTTCCCAGTTGTTCTGTGGGGAAGTGTCTGTATATTTGTTGTGAAGAAAAAATTTATCTATTCGAGCTTGAAGTTTTAGGGTAATGGCAGGATCAGATAGCAGGCTATCGTCCAATTTCCAGATATATTGTTTCAGTGGTTTGGAAGGCCAGCTGAAAGCGCATTGCACTCCCGCATGATCACACCATGTTATTGGGGAGATTTTTGCTGATCTCGCTAAGCCCATACTGGTAATATCTGTAAATATATAATCAATTCTCTTATATATTTTGTGGGGGAATGAATAGAATGTGTAGTCTATAGAATCTGGGTGTAGGGTTCTCCATACATCTAAACAGCAAAGTTGTTACAAAATATTATATGACTTTTTAATACTTGATTTGGTATTAGAAGAGGTATGTGATGAGCTATCCAACAGTGGGTTGAGGGTCAGGTTGAAGTCCCCTCCTATCAATAGCATGCCTTTTTGCTATTCTATTATTGTATTTGACACTTTTTGAAGGAAAGAATGCTGCTTTGTGTGTGGGGCGTAAAGTGAGACTATTGTGATGGGGAGGCCATAAAGCAGCCCTGTTAATAGGATATATCTACCCTCTTTATCCCTATACACTGATATCTCTTTGAATGGTATCTCTGCTTTTATTAGAATGCCTACTCCTTGAATCTTTTTTCTGGGGGTGGGAGGCGAAGTAACTTTTACCAAATTTGAAATTTAATGTTTTGGGTTCTCTCCCTTTTAAGAAGTGGGTCTCTTGGAGTAGGATTATGTCACCCTTTTCGCGTTTAAAATCTGTGAGTGCTGTTGTCCTTTTTCTGGGGGAGTTAAGACCCTTTGAGTTGATAGATATGAAGTTTATAGACCTAGTGTTGATTACCTTGCGTGTTTGTGAAGCCATAGTACCAATGGGTTGTTGTAATAGGGAGTAATCTAAGGGTCGTAGTGGGAAGTGGTTGCAGGAAAAAACCTTGAAGAACATGACATGTGGGTGCCCAGTCCAGAACAATCTTAGAATATAATTCAGACCAAAAACATAGATGGTATTTGACAATATAACACATTACTGAGTAGAGTAAAAATAACACATAAAAGTGAACAAAAAAAATGAACATTAAAAACAATAAAAACAATATGAATAACAATATGAATAACATCTTCCTTTTGGGAAAGATGAGAAGAGGGATGGCCACTCTTCCCCATCAGCCGGGTCTTAGTGAACACCGTGAGCTTTGGCTGTTTATATATGTGTCCTTGAAGAGGTGTTTAGCTTTTAAAGTGGTAAGTAACATACCCAAAACATAATTAAAGCAGGTAAGGTAAAACTAGTAAAACATGCGACATTTAACCTATTCAGTATTATTACCAGCTATTGTGATTCCTCGCTGGTGTAGAAGTGTTGTAGAGTGTTGCATTAACATTTTTCGACTATTGGGGGCAGGTTATGCATGCCCTAACATAACAATATATAATTGTTCAAGATTAACACCTGTAGAAAAACAAGTTAAGCAAGGAACATTTATAGTCTATTCGTATGTTATTAGTCTCCCCTCTGCGAAGAAGATTGGCTCAAAGGAGCAGATAGATGACATTTTCAACCTTTCTGTGAGGGTGAGGAAAATAAACAACCATGTAAGACAGTACTTATCTGAATAGAAGCTTTCGGTGCACATGGACTATGTGCAGGATCTCAGGAAGGGAAGTTTTGATGATTAGGAGAGGCCCGAGTTTTGGATTTCTTGGACACTGTAGACCAATTAGGGCATGTTCCTGTGGACATTTTACCCTTGGGGTAGACTGATGGGGGATCCTCTGATTCTGAGGGTGAGGATGGGTTGGCAAAGTTAATGCCTAATGCCTGTGAGAGAGTGTCCAAGTCTGAAGACTCTCTGTATATTAGCATTTTGCCAGCGTGTGGAATTAGTAGGCTAAAAGGAAATCCTCATCGATATTTGATACAGTGTTCTTGGAGAGCTGAGGTTAGGAATTTCAAGGATTTCCGCTTTTCAATGGTGGATGGGCATAAATCTTGGTATATTTGGAGTTCTTTGTCCTTAAAAGATATGGGATGAGTATTCCTGGCAGCTGCCTAGATGGTTTCTTTGTCTTTGAAATGGAGTAGTCTGATGACGACAACTCTCGGGGTAGCAGAGGGGTTAGGGCGAGTTCTTAATGCCCTGTGGGCTCTTTCAATAGCTGTTTCAGTGAAGGAGGTAGATTTGGTGAGATGATTGAAAAACCTTGTTAAATAGGAGTGGAGCTCTTCAGTATGTATCTCTTTAGGGATTCCACGAATCCTTAGGTTGTTTCTCCTACTCCTATTCTCTAGATCCTCCACTTTATCTTGTAGTGTATGGATCATGGAGGCCTGTTGCGACAGGCCAGTTTCTGTTGTGTTCAGCATGGTGTTGATAACTTCCTGGCTCTCTTCTAGGTCGTCAAGTCTAGGGCCCAGAGTACCAATTTCTTTTTTAACCGTGGAGATTTCTGATTGTATGAAGGATTTGAGATCCGCTATGCTGGACTTGGAGGGTAGTTTATCAATAGTGGCTTGTAGTATTGTGAGTTGCTGTTGTGTGACAGAGAAACTTGCTATTTGATCTGGCGGTGGGGGAGAGACAGGCTGTGAAACATCTTTTAACAATGAGGATGCATCTGTTTTAGAATGTTCTGAGGGAGAGAAATAAGCAGACATAGATGCAGCCTGAGCTGTAGCTTTCCCATTTTTGTCAGACTTCGCAGGCCTTCTATTTGCCATGATTTAAAATGAATGTGTAGTGTTAGAGCTGAACTCCAACAAATACTATGATTGGGAGCCTCAGTCTTTGTTTTTATATAGCTTAATTAACTCCAAGTTTGTTTCCCCTCCCCTGCAGGGATTGCGTGGTCTAGTAGTGCTGTGGCTGCTCTGATATTTCTTCAAGGCAATGAAATATAGCTTAGTGCTACTCAATCCCTGCTATAGGAGATCATGGGCCAGTATTCTGAAGATTTACATTTATGTTAGTGGTTTACACGTATAGACTGCGATTAACACATTTCCCCCCCTTTTCTCTCTTTTCTCCCAGAGATATCCTGCACAAATGTTATGTTTTTGTATTTAGGAGCGTTTGCAGTTCATTTCACATCTCTGCCAGATAGACACAGTTGGGGTATTTCAGTTCGTTGTGACACTTACCGCTCCAGCCTCCGGTTGTCACAGACTGATTAAGTGTGCCATGTCTTAGGCCGCGAGCAAGGTATAGGCGGGTCAAGATGGCGACCGGGACTTCACCGCATGGAGAGTCCTCCTTCCTCCACACAGCCACCCGGTGCTGCCGGGCAAGTGAGTATAGCTCCCCGCTGTTGGAGCTCTGTAAATATGCAGCTGACTCTATATGCTGCGGATGCGCTGTGTTAGGGGTCTTATGGATCTGGATCGCGGACCCAGTGTTTCCCAAAGAGCTTACTGCTTTTGAAAGCTTCTTAGTGGACTAAGGCACTTAAAGCATATTTTCGCCGCTTTTCCAAGGTAGTAGGGCTTCTTATACCGGCCGTTGAGGAAGAGCTGCCCCGGAGCTTACACACTATGCGGCCATGTTCTAGCACGGCCAGGCTCCGCCCCCCCTTTGGTTGGTTTTTAATTTCACAAACACCTTTGTTTAAATAAACAGTTACTCAAATTTACCTAAACAAATAGCAGGCTTTTTTTAGAGATGTGATGAAAACAGGGACACCACATATATAACAATCTGTCATTAACTCATAACCTTAAAGGGACATCATTCTCTGGACGATATTAAAGTTCACGAACACCTTGTTAATTTAAATGGTTACTTCTATTTACCTCAATAACAAGCAGGCTTTTTACACAGATGTGGTGAAAATAGTGACACTGTATACATAATATAAGCCTGTCATTAACTCATGACCTTAAAGGGATACAATCCTCTGGTTGGTATGTAAGTTTACAAACACCCATGTTAAACACATATACCCACAGAAAGATCTACAAGCTTACTTCAATCTCAGTGTTATATACTGTACAACTTGGAAACTGTTCCATTCCAGGGAGAATCTCCCATTAGCTATTTTGTTATTTGTTAAACACAAGAGGATGTTTTAACATTTTTTTCCCATTTTTTTATTTGATAATTATTAAGTTATATTTAGTTACACCAACACACCTACTATGGTTTGAATCCACATTTAGAGTTGAATAAAAACCATAGAACCTTGAGTGCTACTCATACATTTAACATAGCACAAGCCTTATTCAGCTAATACCCATGATAGCACTGACAATCATGCTAAAATGCCCCAAAATTGAATATTGTGATATTCATTAAAACTAATTTTATATAAAGTTGTCATCTACTGTACACTATTATTTTTTTATTTTTTTTAAAAGCATGTTTGATTATTCAAATATGTTTTTGTCACTTAAACAAGTATTATACTTGCCATGTTTGGTATACTGTTAAATAAGAATTGATGAGTGGGGGAGTGGGCCTCTTTGCCCTAAAATGCCTCTTTTTGGTCCCAGTCCGGCCCTGGTTATTATTGTGTGTCTGTTTGTATGTGTATGCTGTGTGAGGTGTGTGCATGTTTATTTGTATACTTTGTGAACTGCAGCATGTGTGTGTATTTGAGACTGTGTACATGTGTGTTATTATTGTGTGTCTGCTTGTGTGTGCATGCTTATTTGTATACTTTGCAAACTGCAGTGTGTGTGTGTGTGTTGCTGTGTATTTGAGACTGTGTACATGTGAGTTATTGTGTCTGCTTGTATGTGTATGCGGTGTGAGGTGTGTGTGCATGCTTATTTGTATACTTGTAAACTGCAGTGTGTGTGTGTGTTGCTGTGTATTTGAGACTGTATACATGTGTGTTATTGTGTGTCTGCTTGTATGTGTATGCTGTGTGTGTGTACTGTGTGTGTGTGTACTGTGTGTGTGTGGGGGGGCTGTGTGTGTGTGGGGGGGGCTGTGTGTGTGTGTACTGTTTGTGTGTGTGTACTGTGTGTGTGTGTACTGTTTGTGTGTGTGTACTGTTTGTGTGTTTGTGTGTGTACTGTTTGTGTGTGTACTGTGTGTGAACTGTGTGTGTGAACTGTGTGTGTGTGTACTGTGTGTATGTGTTGGGGGGCTGTGTGTGGGGGGGCTGTGTGTGTGGGGGGGCTGTGTGTGTGTGTGTGGGGGGGGGGGCTGTGTGTGCGTGGGGGTGGGGTGGGGCTGTGTGTGTGTGGGGGGGCTGGGTGTGTGTGGGGGCTGTGTGTGTGGGCTGTGCGTCTCTGTAATGTTCTTGTTTTCATAGGAAAAAATAAGGCCCATTTCAACTCAACTGTCCCTAATTGTTAGCATATTTCTTTATTATATACATAAACAGTTGTTCCAATAGTACAAATGGTTTATTTCAATATATATACAATGTTATAGTGCTCCACATTAGTGGATTTGTATGTTTTTTGTTTTTATAAAATGTTGTGCATTACCTTAAATTATTTGTCTCCCAATTTTTTCTCATTTTAAAACTGTGGGGGGTTGGAGGCGGAGATGGGGCGGGGTTGGAGGCGGAGAGAAAGGGGGCCCCATTTTTTTTCATCCTGCCTTGGGCCCTGCAATGGCTAGGGCCGGCCCTGAATACAGATTTGTCAAGAAGTGTTTCATGCAGGACAGTTACCCCACCTAGTGATTCACATACATTATTACATATCAATGAGAGGTATTAGTATTCTATTTGTATATAGTAAGCTGCTTAATACACTTCACTAGTTAGGTTGTTACCTATACTTAGGCTGACCATACTGCCGCTTTAAGAAGGAACACATATGAAAAATACATATGTGAGGGTTCTTATAAAAAACCAATTCTTTAAACAGCCCTGAAAACAGCCCTGACATGTATTTTTCATATGTGTCCCTTTTTAAAGCGGCAATATGGTCAGCCTACCTATACTATTACTTTTAAATGTATTAAAGGTTTAAAATGTTATATGTAATAATTAATGTGAAGCACTAGGTGGGGTAACTCCTGCATGAAACACTTCTTGACAGATCTGTATTTAATTAAAGGGACAGTCAACACCAGAATTGTTGTTGTTTTAAAAGATAGATAATCCCTTAATTATCAATTTCCCAGGTTTGCATAACCAACACAGTTATAATTATCCATGTTTTACCTCTGTGATTATCTTGTATCTAAGCCTTAGCAGACTGCCCCCTTAGTTCAGTTCTTTTGACAGACTTGCATTTTAGCCAATCAGAGCTGTCATCATGGTAAATTCACGTGCATGAGCTCAATGTTATCTATATGAAACATGTGAACTAATGCCCTCTAGTGGTGAAAAACTATCAAAATGCATTTAGATTAGAGGCGGCCTTCATGGTTTAAGAAATTAGCATATGAACCTCCTAGGTTTAGCGTTCAACTAAGAATACCAAGAGACCAAAGCAAAATTGGTGATAAAAGTAAATTGGAAAGTTGTTTAAAATTACATGCTCTATTTGAAACATAAGTTTTTTTTGGACTTGACTGACCCTTTAAGTGTTAATTGAAAGGCTTATATAATGTGCATATGGGCCAGGCTATTTTATATGCATGATTAAGGCCAGAGTGGCACTCCAATATCTGTCATATTATGGCAGACAAAGCTAAAACAGATGGTACCAAGATTTTCATGTATAATGAAATGGAAGCAGCCAGAATCACCACGTTAGTGAGGGGCTCAAGGGAGTTCCTGAGTAATGCTGCCACAGAGGATCTCAGTAAAGAGTATGAGAGAGCAAGGAGAAGAATAACATCCTGGGATTTACATGCCACAACCCTGGCAGAATACCACAGGGTAAGGCGCATTCCCAGAGGACTGAGGATGAACACTAGGTCCACACTCTTGAGAAATACCGAAGAATATTGTAATGAATTTTAAGCTATCCTAAATAAGTGTTCATATGACCTTCTGGTCCTAACAGTCGAATACCTCATTAAAGAAATAGAGGTACAGAAGGAACAAGTATCCAATACAAAAGCAGAACTGAGTAAGATACTTACAGAGGAAGAACTGGACAAGATCATTAAAGATGTAGATGCAAAGATTAAGGAGATGGAAGTAGAGATAAAGGAGACAAAGCGATCAGTTCCAGAGGGATGCGCAGGATTACCTCAATGGAAAGATCTATAGGTGGAGAGGCATGTTTCCGGAGCGTGGACCATGCTAGACTCCAGCACACACTAACCTCTTACCATTTGCATCATTTTTAAAATTGGAGATGTCTGTTTGGGTGCTGAGCTCTTTGATTGATTCTGTACACAACAACAATGGCTACTAAAAATAAATTAAACTTTACCATTAGAGCAATATGGTTATTATAAATGCAATCAACTCTCTTTTTCCTTGGATGTTAGATTTTATTGGGAGTCATTAGTAAACCCCGATAATGCACCACCTTAAGGCATAGGACTATTGACTCTCAACATCTTTTACTCCATCTTCCCCAGAGCTCTAAATAGGCTTGAAACGCATACCCACAGTACATGCTGGACGTACCTCTAACAATATAAAACAAATATTAAATAATGGCATATTCTACTGAAGCAGGAACCTGCTATATCCATTACCCAGTTCACATGTTTTTTATTGTTTTGTTTCATTGAATTTACACAGTTTAATTGTTTATATAACTTTAGATCGTAATAGGCATACCATCAACGAGAGAACGCTAGTAATCTTCCTTCACAATCTCCTGTGAAATTATCTCTACGTGCTTATGTATGTATGCTTTAAACTCAATAAAAATTATTGGAAAAACAAACAAACAATATTGCTTGTGCACAACAGTTAGCGTGTCACTCATAATCTAGCTCAGTGTGTTTCAGATGACTTGTTATACCTACTGGAGAGTATAAAATGTATAGGAAATTATTCCTTAATGTGTATTTTTTTATTTGAAATAGCTGTTTTTGCTCATTTAAAACCATCAGTTCTGATTTTCAAGGATGTGCCCATAAAAATGGGCTGAGCCTGCAGGTTAAACAGACCAACCTATGATATATATGTCTAAAGAAAGGTGTTGAAATCTCATGAATCTCATGTCTCTCAGAGTTTGTGGGGGACAACAGAGACCCAATTTAGGGACAGATTAAAAGTGGCAAGCTAACTTTTTTTGCTTGTGTGTAAATATAGCAGAAAGTAACATTTTAATGCACAAGCGAAACCTGGCATAATATCAGGACTAAGTTAATTCCTTCTCCCCATAGACTTCAATGAAGAGTGATTAAAAAAACAAATACTTATTGCTCACCAGCTGATCCGACACAGCGTTAGACATATATATGCATGACTATACATATATAAACATGTAAATGCACATGCATACACACACACATACATATACATGTTTATATTATATATAGTTTACTAGTCTGGGGTTAATAGCTACTAGCCCAGAGGGAGATTGTTACTAGTCCACTCAATGTTAAAGACAGGAAAAATAAAAATTCTAAGTCGTCCGCTGCAAATTCTAAGGGCTCGCTTCCATTGAGTCATTAGAAATGGAGCCGTAAGCTACCGAAGTGGCCGACATAGCTAAAAATAATTTACAGCTCCATTTCAGTACCAGGTTTCCATTGAATTAGGAAGTGTCATCACATTATATATAAACAAATACAAACAAACAAAAGATCAAACGGTATAAACTGAATAAAATAAAAGACTAAATATATTGTATTAAAGTTTATTGAAGCAAATATGGCGACTAGTTAGGGTTGTCACCCATCCTTATAACCAGGACAGCCATGGGAACAGAAGGTAAAACTAAAGTAATTTAACTTATTTTCAATAACTATACAGAAATATTCTATTCAATGTTAAAATGCATAGTATATTGCAGATTTTTTTTTTTTGCTTTAAAGTTATGCTTTTGCCTCCTCAAAAATATTACCAAAATAGGTAGAAACCCTACAACTAGGTCACCTATTGTGATGTCACCTTACAACCACTTCACTGTTTGTCCATTCTTTGCTAAAAGTCAGACTGTTCATTCAGACATCATAATTAAGTGTCAGGGAATAAAAGGCCAGAGATTAGTGAGACAAGAAAGAGTACAGAGGAGAGCAAGCAGAGGACAAACACAGAGGATGAGAGAACAATCAGCAGGAGTCAGTGCGTCCCAAAGACAGCAACGGGGACACGAGGCATAGAAGGGAGAATGAAATATTCTGGACAATTGTGCACCCTCACACAGTATGGCAATATTTATATACTCATTTTATAGGTTGCACTCAATAGACTTCTGTCTTCTTTCAACCTCATTTACAAAGTTATAAATTATAATGAGTCTTGTCATACCTGAGGCCACATCACTCCCTATCACCAAGTACTTCATACCACCTGCACATCAAGATGATTTCTAGAGAATGACTTGTCAGCTTAGCAGTAGAAGGACTTTGTACAACCTGCACATAAAGATGATTACTAGAGAATGACTTGTCAGCTTAGCAGTAGAAGGACTATGTCCCACAGGAAAGAAGAGAATTCTGGACAATTGTGCACCCTCACACAGTATGGCAATATTTATATACTCATTTTATAGGTTGCACTCAATAGACTTCTCTCTTCTTTCAACCTCATTTACAATGTTATAAATTATAATGAGTCTTGTCATACCTGAGGCCACATCACTCCCTGTCACCAAGTACTTCATACCACCTGCAGTTCAAGATTGGTGCTACAGAATGAGACTTGTCAGTTTAGCAGTAGAATAATTCCTCTGAACAAAGATGTTGTCCCACAGGAAGGCGTAGAAGGGAGAATAATATGTTCTGTACCATCGTACATCCTCACACAGTATGGCAATATTTATATACTCATTTTATAGGTTGAACTCAATAGACTTCTCTCTTCTTTCAACCTCATTTACAATGTTATAAATTATAATGAGTCTTGTCATACCTGAGGCCACATCACTCCCTGTCACCAAGTACTTCATACCACCTGCACATCAAGATGATTTCTAGAGAATGACTTGTCAGCTTAGCAGAAGAAGGACTATGTCCCACAGGAAAGAAGAGAATTCTGGACAATTGTGCACCCTCACACAGCATGGCGATATTTATATACTCATTTTATAGGTTGAACTCAATAGACTTCTGTCTACTTTCAACCTCATCTACAAATGTATGTATTATAATGAGTCTTGTCATACCTGAGGCCACATCATTCCCTGCTGCCAAGTACTTCATACCACCTGCACATCAAGATGATTACTAGAGAATGACTTGTCAGCTTAGCAGTAGAATGACTTTGTCCCACAGGAAGGAAGAGAATTTTGGACAATTGTGCACCCTCACACAGTATGGCAATATTTATATACTCATTTTATAGGTTGAACTCAATAGACTTCTGTTTACTTTCAACCTCATCTACAATTGTATGTATTATAATGAGTCTTGTCATACCTGAGGACACAGCATAAGTAAATATTACATTTTCTCTTGGTCCAGTGTGTATATCTGAATGAAAATGAATAAATAAATAGATCATGACTTTAAAATCAGCTGTGAGTGTTGCTTTTCATTTCTGAAACAAAACCTTATTTTCAACGCAGTTGTTGGTTGGTTGGTTACAAAGAGGGGAATATATTTACAAATACATAATATATTTATGAGGTGTAAAGAGACACTAATCTTACATTTATAATATCCAGTGGCATATTTAGGTTTTGTGCTGCCCTAGGCACTCAAAATTCAGAACTCAAAACCTTCAGCTTTTAGGTCTTTTTTGGCCATAATCATTTTTTGGTCAGGGTGTAACTTGATTTTTTTTTTCATGGCATTTCCATAGCAAACGTTTACTAGGGCTTGCATGCGCTTAGGTGGGTTGAATTAGGCACATGTGTACAGAGTATATATTTATATATACATACATATACACGTGCACACACCTATATATATATATATATATATATATATATATATATATATATATATATATATATATATATATATATATATATAGAAAGCAAAAAAAAATGCACTCTCAGGACTTTTCCACAAAAAAACAATTTAATGGAACGTTTTCGGGGTTCACAACCCCTTCATCAGCATACCTGAGACCCTAAAACAGCCACACAATGCAAGCTTTCAAATCCAAACAAACTGAAAACAAAAAAAGGGTGCACAGGAATATGTAATCACCCTAGACATATACAAAACACGGAAGGGAACTGCACTCTCATACTGGACCGGGTACACATCCCATGACCCTAGGGTGATTACATATTCCTGTGCACCCTTTTTTTGTTTTCAGTTTGTTTGGATTTGAAAGCTTGCATTATGTGGCTGTTTTAGGGTCTCAGGTATTGGAGAGGACCTTGACGTGGTACCTGAGCTTGTCCCATTTGGCCAGATGCGGAGACTAACCTTTCCATTTTTGCTTTTAAATCTTAGCTGAGAGCTTGTAAGTGAGTGCTGGGTTTTCTCTGTGTGTTGTATTAATTTGTTTTGTAATTTTCCCTATGGTTCTTGCACCCAGACCTGTCTGGGGTTAACTGCTTGTGGCTCTGGGGACAGCACAGCTTCCTGTGAGTGCCAGTGGCACCCAGGGCTGAGCATGTTGCAGGGTCATGGGATGTGTACCCGGTCCGGTATGAGAGTGCAGTTCCCTTCCGTGTTTTATATATATATATATATGTATATATACACACACACATATGGAAGTGTATGTGTGTATATATATATAATATATATATATATATATATATATATATATATATATATATATATATATATATTTGTGTCTGTGTGTTTGTTTGTGTGTGTGTATATAAATATATTTATATACATACACATATGGGAATGTGTGTGTAAATATATATATATATATATATATATATATATATATATATATATATATATGGGTGTGTGTGTGTAAATATATATATATATATATATATATATATATACACACAAACACATATATATATATATATATGTGTGTGTTTGTGTGTATATATATATATATATATATATATATATATTTACACACACACACCCATATATATATATATATATATATATATATATATACTGTATATATACTGTATATATAAATATATATATAGAGCTGTTTCAAAAGTGTATTTAAGTATGCACAGTGCACCAGCATTTTAAACACAGTACTTGGTCAAAGAGCCTAAGGTGCTTGTACCATCTGGTAATGACTCAATTTGTTAATTGCTGACATGATACAAGCCCCACTAGTGCTCTGAGCAGCTGAATATGCTGGTATATGAGGGTAACTGTATTGTTAAATGTATTTTTTATGTGTTTAGTACAACAGTTTTTAATGCATTACCTTATATGCAAGCTCTGAACTCGTGCTAACCTGACGAGTATAAATCACAATTGCACTCTCGCATTCATATCTACTTTCAACTTGTAATACGCATGATAATTCTGTTGTGAGTAAAAAGCCGAAAAAAACAATATCGCTCGTGCACAACAGTTAGCGTGCCACTCGTAATCTAGCCCAGTGTGTTTCAGATGACTTGTTATACCTACGCAGTGATGTGCGATGAGGTCAGAGGCTGGTGAGGCACACATATATGAACCCAATAGAGGTAGTTTAAATTAAAGTAAAGCATTTTTTCTTAACTGCTCCCAACAGGGAAGATTTTCATTATAGCTGAACCAGTGAACAGGGGAAATAATTAGCTGATGGGCGAGAGCCCATGGTTAGTAAACATGGTGTTACTGAACAGCAGATTACTTCACCTGTGCATCAGTTCAGCTGTAATGAAAACCTGGCCTGTTGGGGGTACTTGAGGATGTGGTTGAGAAACACAATTATGTGGCACAGTGCCAGTTACTTATCAATTAGAATGATACACAATCTCTTCTCTACGTATTATTGTGTTGTAAAAAGAAAAATAATTTGCCATACTAAGAGGTGCCACAAATCCACTTCTATTTTCCTATTATGAGTGTGAGAAGCTGGAAAAGACATTGCATGCAGCCCTGCTTAATGAAGCATACACAAACTACCCTTGCATAACTTTCAGCCCAGTAAGGGATTGCCATAAAGTGTTAAAAAGGTGCATACCCGCAGGGGGGTTCGCGCGGGGGCATTTTATTGCTGGGGCATCATTTTTTTGCAGGGGGACTGAGGGAATCATTTTAAATTGCAGGGGCATCATTTTATTGCAGGGGGGCTGGGGCCTGGGGGCATCATTTTAGTGCAGGGGCCAGGGGGGCTGGCCTTGGGGCTTCATTTTATTGCTGGGGGCATCATTTATTGAAGGGGGTTTTGCTGTTTCTCTCATTCAGAGAAGGATTTCCTGGTATTTCGGGGCTGGACTGTACTGTGAAGTCAGGATCAGACTGATATGCTTCAGGAAAGTTTTTCTCTGTGAAAGGCACATGTTGAAAAGAGGCTGCTTCTTGGGTGGTAACTAGCCATATAACAAGCTATTATGTGGTTGTGGGCTATATGTGTGTGTGGGCTGTGTGTGTGTGTGGGCTGTGTGTGTGTGTGGGCTGTGTGTGTGTGGGCTATATGTGTGTGTGGGCTGTATGTGGGCTGTGTGTGTGGGCTGTGTGTATGGGCTGTGTATGTGTGGGCTGTGTATGTGTGTGGGGGGGCTGTGTGTGTGGGGCTATGTGTGTGTGTGTGGGCTGTGTGTGTGGGGTGTGTGTGTGGGGCAGTGTGTGTAGGCTGTTTGTGTGTCTGTGGGCTGTGTGTGGTGAGTGTGGGTGGGGGGGCTGTGTGTGGGGGGGTTGTGTGTGTGTGGGGGGGCTGTGTGTAGGTGTGTGTGTGTGTGTGTGTGTGGACTGTGTGTGTGTGTGCGGGGGGGGCTATGTGTGTGTGTGGGCTGTGTGTGTGTGGGCTGTGTGTAGGTGTGTGTGCGTGTGTGTGTGGGCTGTGTGTGTGTGTGTGTGGGCTGTGTGTGTGTGTGTGGGGGCTGTGTGTGTGTGAGCTGTGTGGGCTGTGTGTGTGGGCTTTGTGTGTGGGGGGGCTGTGTGTGTGGGGGCTATGTGTGTGTGTGTGGGGATGTGTGTGTGGGGTGTGTGTGGGGGCTGTGTGTGTGGGCTGTTTGTGTGTGTCTGTGCTGTTTGTGTGTGTGTGTGTTGTGTATGTGTGGGGGGGCTGTGTGTGTGTGTGTGGGTGGGGGAGCTGTGTGTGTGTGTTGTGTGGGGTGTGTGTGTGTGGGCTGTGTGTGTGTGAGGGGGTGCTGTCTTCATAATTCCTTATTATATACATAAACAGTTGTTCCAATAGTACAAATTGTATATTGCAATATTTACAATGTTATAATGTTCCACATTAGTGGATTTATATGTTTTTGTTTATATAAAATGTTGTGCATTACTTAAATGATTGTTCTCCCATTTGTTTTTTAAATTTTAAAAGCTGTGGGGGCGGAAATTAGGTGGGGTTGGGGGCGGAGATTGGACAGAGATTAGGCGGGGTTGGGGCAGAGATGGGGCGGGGTTGGGGGCGGGGAGAAAGGGGGCCCCATTTTGTCATCCTGCCTTTGGCCCCGCAATGGCTAGGGCCAGCCCTGTATATCTCCAACTATCGACATCCATCATTAAACGCATAAAAGGAACGCCTAGGCAACCTAAAACCACAATAGAGAGAATATATGACTCACCAGACAGACCACATAAATCAATCTCCAAGCTATACATAGATATACAGACCATCTCTGGCAACACCAAGAATAGTGTCATATTCAGGTGGGAAGAAAACATAGAGAGGAACTTTGACACTGAGGAGTGGAATAATATATTTAGTTCCATGTGCAGAGGCCTTCTGAGTGCAGATTTACGGGAAAACGCGATAAAAACAGCATATCTTTGGTATCTTATACCCATGAGTACATCACACATCTCAAAGACGAGTAGCAGGTTGTTCTATAGGGGATGTGGTGAAGAGGGATCTTACAAGCACATGTGGTGGGAGTGCAGAGGTGTTAAGAAAATTTGGCAATTTTTATCACATCTTATTAGTGTATTGCTAGAGGAAAACTTGCATCTCACGATAGCACAGGCTCTGTTACATGAACACATAGAGAAGTTTGATAATGCTATAAACACACTCATTAGGATACTCTGTACGATCACCAGAACTTGTATAGCAAGACACTGGAAGAGGGGAGTTCCCCCTTGGGTAGAGATTAGAAACAAGGTCAACACCACATATACGCTTTATAAATCAGCATCCTGGATCTTAGATAAAAGGGAGATGTTCAACAAAATTTGGTTTTATTGGATGCTTAATGGTCACAAAACGTGATACCACATACTCCCACAATCTCTGTTTCGATGTTGGAAGATGATTGAGTGCTCCCAATGACTCACCAGGTATTCATTGATGCATATAAAAGTAAATATAGTAGATTTTGGAAAAAGTGGAACAATGACAAAAAGACTTGACAATTGTTTTGTTTCCCTTTTTTTCTTTTTCCTTTTCCTTTATACTGTTTAATGTTCAGATCTGTCTTTTTATACTGAACCTTTGAATATGTAAAACTCAATAAAAATGTTTAAACATAAATATAATTCTAGGCACAGTAACTGTAAAAAATAACTTCCTTAAGTGCAGAGACTTTCCACAGTGATCTCCATAGGGGGAAATATCCCTTAGTATAATGTACAGTATATCTGCTTAACCAAAGAGTGCCCTATAAAACTAGAATCTTAATGCACATCCCAGTGAGCAGTTCCTAAGCACCATGCGTTGAAATCTGAAATTAACTTAATTAAAGGGCATGAAAATCTAAATTATACTGTCATGGTTTAGATAGAGCATGCAATTTTAAGTGAGATTTCTATTTACTACCATTATCAATTAACATTGTTCTTGTGGTATCCTTTGTTGAAAAGCATACCTATGTAGAATAAGTAGCAATGTACTACGGGAAGCTAGCTGCTGATTGGTAGCTACAAACATATGTGTCTTGTTGCTGGCTCACCAGATGTGTTAAGCTAGTTCCCAGTTATGTATTGCTGCTCTGGAGCTGACTTTTTGGGCCTATTTATCAAGCTCCGAATGGAGCTTGACGCCCCATGTTTCTGGCGAGTCTCAGACTCGCCAGAAACACAAGTTATGGAGCAGCGGTCTAAAGACTGCTGCTCCATAACCCTGTCCGCCTGCTCTGATGAGGCGGACAGGAATCGCCGGAATTCAACCCGATCGAGTACGATCAGGTTGATTGACACCCCCCTGTAGGGGGCGGCATTGCACCAGCAGGTCTTGTGAGCTGCTGGTGCAATGCTGAATATGGAAAGCATATTGTTCTCCGCATTCAGCGAGGTCTTGTGGACCTGATCCGCACTGTAGGATCAGGTCCGCAAGACCTATGATACATAGGCCTCTATGGGCGCCATGTACTAAGGCGTCAAAATTTTCGCACAGACCGTATCGAATTAACCCGCCGGCATGCGCACCATGCAGATATAACTTCGTTACATGAATGTACTAAAAACCAAGCCGTAAAATCTTGCATCTAATCTGTGTCGAAGACAATCGGATTATTGATAACTTTGAAGCTTCGTTCTGTGCGAAAGAACAAAGTTACTAAGCAGTCTACGACCTAATTGGTTTAGTTCTTCACCCACGTGACCATCTAGGTGTCATAATCATCATACAAGTGGCAAGGTTTAGCTGATGACATGTATAAGAATGTGCATTTTCCCAGAAATCTTAGAATATTGTTTATTTACTTTTCGGTATTTACATTGAGAAGATTGTTTGCTCCGGAGATTCAGTTACTTCCAAGAAGACTCGCAACCCTAACTACTCGCATCAATAGAATGTTGTACTTGTTGATCTAGTTCTCGAATACTATGATAATATTTATGGTAGTCGAGTCAAGCAAACCCCCGTTGCTCGTAAGAAGTTTATTTGGGGAAAAAATAGTGATGCTGTGAGTGCTCAAGGACCAACGAAAAAAGATATTGAATCCTGCAAAAAAAGGTTCAATGATATCAAGCGTCAAACTAAAGCCAAAATTGTCAAAGAAAAGCAATATGCACGTGGTACTGGAGGCGGACAGCCTTATGTTGCAGATTTGACTGACTTTGAAAGAAAAGTTCTACAGAGTCTTGGCACGGAGGTCATTGAGGGCATAACTGATGACTGTGATAGCGATATTCGAGGTAATTATAAATTAATATCCAAATTAATATTTATATTGTTTAATTGTCTGCACCAAAAATGTGCCTCTTACGTTAATGTTTTTTAAAAACATTAACCATTTTTTAATCTGCTATTTACTTGTATTATCCATTTTTCTTCTTTCTCTTTCTATCTTTATTTAAAAAGCAGTAATGCAATCTTTGCATTCAGCCAATTTTAGGTTCATCACCATGGTTAGCGTTTGCTTATTGGAGGTCGACATTTAACCACCAATAAGCAAGCATAACCCAGGTTACAATTGCATTCTGTAACTGAATCATGAAAGAAAATTTTTTGGTTTACTGTCCCTTTAAATTTGATTTTGTAATTTGATTACTTCTCTGTTTATCTATTTCTTTAAAGTTACACTGAACCAAAAATTCTGCTTTCATGATTCATATAGAGAGCATGAAAATTTTTTCAAGTTTCTAATATACTCCTATTATTTTTTTTTTTTCTATTGCTTTATACCACCAGATATAGCGGTTGGAAGAAGCTCTGGTATGTATTTTTAAACTTATATATACACCTTTAAATATTTAAATATAAATTATATATTAATCTTTAATTTATATTTCTTATTTTTACAGCGGATGTTGGATGTCTATTCAGAGCTATGGTGACAGATTCTGCACCACTTTTCGATGGTAAGTTACTTTTGGAAAGTAAATATAGGATGGTAAGAAAAATAATTTTGGTATAAAGTAACTGTAAAATGGTAAACTTGTAATGTCTATAGATTGATAGTCAAACTGTGAGACTGTGAAATAGATAGACTGACATTAAATGCCCCTGTACTTAATATAGTTTACACTTTATTCTGTTTCATGTTACATCCATCCAATATTATTTTATGTATTGTGATTTTATATGTAAACAGTTTAACCATGCAAAATCACAATTATTTATTAAGAAGGCATTTAATCTTATTGTTTAAAGCCAACATGACTGTATAAATTTCTCTTGTATAGTAACCCCTCTAACCATTACTGTAGGAACAAATTGTAATCTGATGTAACATAATCTTGGCCAATTTTTGTTTATTGCTTTATTTCTAAATTTCTAATTATATATATATTTTTTTTAATTTAAGATATCGTTGAGGTGGATGATTCTTCTAGAGAGGTCATTCTGAATCTTGTTCCAGTTACAGCACATATTCCAGAGGTTAGATCTCAAGACAGTGGAAGCTTAACTGCTGACCTAACACAGATGGCACAAGATCGGGATTTTGATATTCATGAGCCTGTAATAAACCCCTCTAATGATGATGAGAATCCAAATTCACCACATGATGATGCTGTTCAAGAACAGGCAATTGAAGCTTTGGAACCTGCTGAACCTATACTGCAAGAGCCAGCACCTTTGGAAGATGCTGCTCTAAATTAAATGTTAAATCTTGCCAGAGGATATAGAGCAGACAGTAGACAGGCTCAGGATATTTTGTCTGGACATTTAGAAAGATTTGACAACTACAACCAGCAACAATTGGAACTGGACCGTGAAATCTTTCAGTGGCAAAGAGAAATGGACAGGGAAAGGAACCAACAAATAACCAGGGCCTTGGCAATAGCCGAAAATAACATGCAGATGACTCAATCTACTATTCAATCTTTGTTAGATTTAATTAGAGATAGACATCAGAGCCAAAAGTCGCCAGATCCTAAAGTGCAGTTATTTGAATCGTTGAAGTTATTATTATTGTTTTTTGTTGATCCAGAATATATTTTTATTGTTATTTGTACATATATTTATTAAAGTTTATTCTTTTTTTATTTTCTTTTCTTTTTCTTTTCAAAATTTACTTGGAATCATTTAAAGGTTTAAAAATAATTGGACACAAAGACAAATCTAATTGAACAAAATTAACATTTATTAAAACAGGAATTTGAAAAAATATGAAACAAAAAGGCATTATAAAAAAAATATGAGGGTCCTCCCGGCCACTACAGTCATTTTTGGTTTGAAATTAACCTTTTTAACATAAAAAATGACAATTGTAATGTCATCAAAGTGCCAATAAAAATACAAATAAAAAAAAGTGCAAATGAAATAAAAATTCAATCATTGCTTATATGTTTTCCATAACATAAATCTTGTAGAGATTTTGAACCTGGGTATTTAAATTCTTTATAGCATCCATTATTTGTTTAATTTCTTCACAAACAGAGGATTGCACTTTTGATACAACTTGTAAGTTAACCCGGAATCTAGATAAGAAAACAAAATTTACAAAAAAAAATTAAGGATTGTCACACAATTTTTCTAAAAAAAGGTTGTTAACAAGCAGTTATCAATAATTTATTACTATTTAGATTAGAGGGGGTATTTTCCATAGCTGGACTTGTCTGTGTCAATTTAGAAACCTTAGATATTTCCAAGTCATTATCAGTATCAGAAATATTTGTTGAGTTTTTCTCACTACTTGCATCTGTAATACATATTTATAATTCAATGGATATATAGTTTTTTAGATTAGACTATAATATTTAATAATAGAGTAAATTTAAAAATAATAAACATTTACCTAGTTGCATTGAGGGTGAAGTTAGTGACATCCTTTCAGTAGCATTATTTTCCTCATTGTCACTATCTATGAAAGATTACAGAAGAACACAATTACAAAAATTTCAATGTAATATTTGTAATGGTACCAAATATTAGAAAAATACCTTCTGTAGAAGACAATTGTAATATTCTTCTGAACCTTTTTTTCTTCATTTTCAACACTCTTTTATTGGTTTCTGTTAATACCAAAAAACCTAATCATTATTATGTATCAGTTCTGTAACTATAGATATTTAATTCACGGTTCCTTTTGTACCTTGAGGTGTATGTACGACAGTTAGGCTCCTGACACCTCCTTTGTGTGGGGACAATTCTCTCTCAAGCAAAGACAGTGGCAAGGGTGGGGATCTAGCCTCACTTCTAGGTGTCAAATTTAGAATAGGCCTTACATAACGTAGAGGAGGAGCACCACAGATATTTTCTTTCTTCTTATCTGAAATAGTGAATACAGATATACAAAACAAGATTAAAAAAATCTATTTTTCTTTTCCACAAGTGTGAAAAAATCATCAAGTACAGTATGATAGTTGATGATGTATGCAGGATGATTTGTAAATTTGTATTTTTAAAAATTTATTGTAAATAGCTTAATCTTTTAAGTTATTAATATTTTTTTTGTTGATCCATAATATATTATTATTATTATTTGTACATATGTTTTTTAAGGTTTCTTATTTTTTTAACATTTTGTAAATTCAAGTTTAGAGTTTTGAGTTTTTAGAATGTTTAGAGTGTTTAGAGTTTTTAGAATTTTGTAAAGATTAGAAATTAGAAAACCATCAATCATAATATTAATAGATACCAGTAAGAGCCAGTATGGACATGAAAGTGATCAATATGGTACACTTAAACATAATTATTCTTTCATGTCTCATATTGATGACAAAATTATCATTTAATTTATCATTTAAAACATTAATAATTGTTTTATTATTTTAAATTATAATTTTTTTTTAACTGCAGGGATGTAACTTTGAAAAACAAGTACATTTTAGTTTTGAGTTTTTTTCTTTTTAAGTATTAGATTAGCAATAGCTCACAAACAAATATTAATATAAAAACAATTTGATCAACTTACATGTCCTTAAAAGGCTCCTAATGGATTGGTAATATTGAGGTTCTCGACGTCTAATATCACTGTAGCGTCTCAAACATTGACGCCTGGTCCTTTAAATTTTTGATACACGATACATTCTGCGTATCATTTCATATATAGTTTTGTCCCTTTCATCTTGCATGACTCCTCGGACACCCCCTAAGCGTTTAGGAAAATATTGGTCCATAACATAGACTAGAATTAATATTTCCCCAGATATGAATGGTGTAATTCTCTTCATCCTTCCTGGTCGCATAGCAACTTTCTAAATGGGTGTGTCTAATCTCTAAATGTTCTAAATCTTGTGTTATTCAGTGTTTCTATGCAACATTATTCTATATTTGTAAATTGTTTGAAATATTTAGATACAATAAGTTTAAAGTTGTACTATTTATTGTCAGTAGAGTTTTTTTTCATTTTCGGATGAAAAAGTAATATGTGAATAATAATTAATGTTAAATGTAATTTAAGTTTTCTGTATATTTGTTAGTGTAAGTTCAATATAGTTATCAATAGTATAATTTATGTTAGTTTGTAATGTAGGAGAGTCATGTAATTATAGATCGTTATTATTATTTTGTTTATATAGTTACTATGTAATATGTTTGTTTTAAATAAAAATTAAAGTTTTATTATTAATCAATGGCTAATGTGACCTTTTTTAAATATTTGTATTTATATAGATTTTTAACGGTTATATACACACATTCAGCATGAGATAATAAAGAATTAGATTTAAAATTGAATTTTTTAAAGATATATGTAATAGATCCTAATTTAAATTTATAGACTTTAGATTACATACAAATCTATTTCTATGTTAGAAAAAATAAGACTGGTGTTATTTGTTATCCTTCTAAAATAATACATACTGTAGGTGTATATTTATATTGTGATCAGAAAAGGATATCTATTCAAATAATAATTTTGAATAAAATCATTCATTTTCTTTATGGATAACGTTTGGAAACATGCGTGAAATTGATACAATTCATACAATTATAAAAGTAAAAAAATAAAACAAAATGGTGACATAATTTTTGGCATTAATGGCCTATCTTGTTGGTGCATCATTACAGATGACCTCCGGGAAGTTCTCAAATGAGATTTCTTCTGCATCCTCAATTTCAAATCCTCTTCTTATTGCAATGTTATAAAGAATGCAGCATACAAGAATTATTTTTGCAGACTTTTCTGGAGCATACTGCATCACACCACCTGAATGGTCTTGACAACGAAAGCACATTTTTAACAATCCAAAAGCTCTCTCGATCATTCCTCGGGTGGATCTGTGTGCCTCATTGAATTTAACCTCACATCTTCTTCGAGAATTGTTATATGGTGTGAATAACCATTCTCTACTGAAATAACCAGCGTCCCCTATGAAAAAAGAAAAATAAACATTAACATTTATAATATGATAAAGATGATAAATTTAAAGACAATTAACTATGTTATTTAGTGACATATATCATCAAACTCAATAACATAATGAAAGTGACAATTAAAATACTACTATATTTTACATAGAAAAAAAATAAAAAATTTACCTAACAGCCATTCTTCAGGCATCTCTCCATCCTCAAACTTCCGATATAACCCAGACTGACGCAAGATATAGGAATCATGACAGGATCCAGGGAAGTTAGAACGGACACTGATTATTTTCATGTTATGATCACACACCATCTGAACGTTGAGGGAATGGTACTGTTTTCGGTTCCGGAAAACTTCCTCACGTTCTCGTGATGATTTGACTGCAACATTTGTGCAATCGATGGCTCCAAGGACATTGGGCATTCCGGACATTCTATAAAAGTTAGACTTCACAGATTGCCAATCTTCAGGAGTCGATGGAAGGCACACGTACCTTGGAAAGACGACCATCAATGCAGCAATTACTTTGGTTAGGTGCCTCGAAAAAGCAGACTGGCTGATGCCAATTATAATGCTATACACAGCTTGGAATGAACCGATGGCAAAAAAGTGTAAGTCTGCCAACAGTTTTAATAGTCTGGGTATGGCTTGTGAACGCGCTGTCATAGGCTCCAGGTATTCTGCTATTTCATTATAAAGTTCCATAATAGCTTCTCGGTCCAAAGGGAATCTCTGGATAATCTCCCGATCAGAAATGCTTTCCAAACCCATACGTGGAAGGAAAACTCTAGGGACTCTGATTCTTCTACCTCTCCTTCTTTGCAATCCATTATTGTTTTCAACCGGTGCCTGTATAGCCCTTCTTCCTCGTAATTGAATCAATCTGAATAGAAACATGTGTAAAAGTGTCTCCATCTTCATTTAGTGATCCAAAAACTAATAATGAAACTATTGTAGTCTAGTCCTTTCACTTAAGTACTTCAACCTGGCATCAGGTTGATACCCCCTATAGTTTTCTATTGTATTCGCTACCTAAATGGTCACAAAGCAAATCACGCAAAGTTAGAGTGAAAGTTGGAGCGGGCAGATTACTTGTAACATTCATAATTTACGATTAAATCGAATTTACGTGCGATCGAACATGTAGTAAGTGGAAAAAGGGTTAGGAACGATCAGTTGCGTAAAATTACAATAGCTGATGAAAAGTAGTAGTTTTTCTATTCGATGGCAGATTGGTAAATATGAGATGCAGATCGTGAGCGAATTTTAACACAGAAGTACAGACGAACGGTCACTTCGATGCTTAGTACATGGTGCCCTATGTGTTTAACCATTTTGCAGCAGTTAAATATATAATTATATGAAAGAAGTAGTTCAACAGTAAAATGCTCCAACACATCATTGCATTTTACACCTGATGTCTCCCTTTAACAGCACTGAACAACTGAACGTTATGGGACAATATCAAAATAAACATTATTTCATAATATTAAACACACTTTATTTACAAAGGCCTAGATTTGGAGTTCGGCGGTAGCTGTCAAAACCAGCGTTAGAGGCTCCTAACGCTGGTTTTGGCCGCCCGCTGGTATTTGGAGTCAGTCAGGAAAGGGTCTAACGCTCACTTTACAGCCGCGACTTTTCCATACCGCAGATCCCCCTACGCCATTTGCGTATCCTATGTTTTCAATGGGATCTTTCTAACGCCGGTATTTAGAGTCGTTTCTGAAGTGAGCGTTAGAGCTCTAACGACAAAACTCCAGCCGCCTGAAAATAGCAGGAGTTAAGAGCTTTCTGGCTAACGCCGGTTCATAAAGCTCTTAACTACTGTACCCTAAAGTACACTAACACCCATAAACTACCTATGTACCCCTAAACCGAGCTCCCCCCACATCGCCGCCACTCGATTAAAATTTTTAACCCCTAATCTGCCGACCGCCACCTACGTTATACTTATGTACCCCTAATCTGCTGCCCCTAACCCCGCCGACCCCTGTATTACATTTATTAACCCCTAACCTGCCCCCCACAACGTCGCCGCAAGCTACTTAAAATAATTAACCCCTAATCTTCCGACCGCAAAGCGCCGCCACCTACGTTATCCCTATGTACCCCTAATCTGCTACCCCTAACACCGCCGACCCCTATATTATATTTATTAACCCCTAATCTGCCCCCCTCAACGTCGCCGACACCTGCCTACACTTATTAACCCCTAATCTGCCGAGCGGACCTGAGCGCTACTATAATAAAGTTTTTAACCCCTAACCCGCCTCACTAACCCTATAATAAATAGTATTAACCCCCTAATCTGCCCTCCCTAACATCGCCGACACCTACCTTCAATTATTAACCCCTAATCTGCCGAGCGGAGCTCACCGCTATTCTAATAAATGTATTAACCCCTAAAGCTAAGTCTAACCCTAACACTAACACCCCCCTAACTTAAATATAATTTACATCTAACGAAATAAATTAACTCTTATTAAATAAATGATTCCTATTTAAAGCTAAATACTTACCTGTAAAATAAATCCTAATATAGCTACAATATAAATTATAATTATATTATAGCTATTTTAGGATTAATATTTATTTTACAGGCAACTTTGTAATTATTTTAACCAGGTACAATAGCTATTAAATAGTTAAGAACTATTTAATAGTTACCTAGTTAAAATTATAACAAATTTACCTGTAAAATAAATCCTAACCTAAGATATAATTAAACCTAACACTACCCTATCAATAAAATAATTAAACAAACTACCTACAATTACCTACAATTAACCTAACACTACACTATCAATAAATTAATTAAACACAATTCCTACAAATAAATACAATTAAATAAACTAGCTAAAGTACAAAAAATAAAAAAGAACTAAGTTACAAAAAATAAAAAAATATTTACAAACATAAGAAAAATATTACAACAATTTTAAACTAATTACACCTACTCTAAGCCCCCTAATAAAATAACAAAGCCCCCCAAAATAAAAAATTCCCTACCCTATTCTAAATTAAAAAAGTTACATGCTCTTTTACCTTACCAGCCCTGAACAGGGCCCTTTGCGGGGCATGCCCCAAGAATTTCAGCTCTTTTGCCTGTAAAAGAATAAATACAATACCCCCCCCCCAACATTACAACCCACCACCCACATACCCCTAATCTAACCCAAACCCCCCTTAAATAAACCTAACACTAATCCCCTGAAGATCTTCCTACCTTGTCTTCACCATCCAGGTATCACCGATCCGTCCTGGCTCCAACATCTTCATCCAACCCAAGCGGGGGTTGGCGATCCATCATCCGGTGCTGAAGAGGTCCAGAAGAGGCTCCAAAGTCTTCCTCCTATCCGGCAAGAAGAGGACATCCGGACCGGCAAACATCTTCTCCAAGCGGCATCTTCGATCTTCTTCCATCCGGTGCGGAGCGGGTCCATCTTGAAGCAGGCGACGCGGATCCATCCTCTTCTTCCGTTGTCTCCCGACTAATGACGGTTCCTTTAAGGGACGTCATCCAAGATGGCGTCCCTCGAATTCCGATTGGCTGATAGGATTCTATCAGCCAATCGGAATTAAGGTAGGAATTTTCTGATTGGCTGATGGAATCAGCCAATCAGAATCAAGTTCAATCCGATTGGCTGATCCAATCAGCCAATCAGATTGAGCTCGCATTCTATTGGCTGATCGGAACAGCCAATAGAATGCGAGCTCAATCTGATTGGCTGATTGGATCAGCCAATCGGATTGAACTTGATTCTGATTGGCTGATTCCATCAGCCAATCAGAAAATTCCTACCTTAATTCCGATTGGCTGATAGAATCCTATCAGCCAATCAGAATTCGAGGGACGCCATCTTGGATGACGTCCCTTAAAGGAACCGTCATTAGTCGGGAGACAACGGAAGAAGAGGATGGATCCGCGTCGCCTGCTTCAAGATGGACCCGCTCCGCACCGGATGGAAGAAGATCGAAGATGCCGCTTGGAGAAGATGTTTGCCGGTCCGGATGTCCTCTTCTTGCTGGATAGGAGGAAGACTTTGGAGCCTCTTCTGGACCTCTTCAGCACCGGATGATGGATCGCCAACCCCCGCTTGGGTTGGATGAAGATGTTGGAGCCAGGACGGATCGGTGATACCTGGATGGTGAAGACAAGGTAGGAAGATCTTCAGGGGATTAGTGTTAGGTTTATTTAAGGGGGGTTTGGGTTAGATTAGGGGTATGTGGGTGGTGGGTTGTAATGTTGGGGGGGGGGGTATTGTATTTATTCTTTTACAGGCAATAGAGCTGAAATTCTTGGGGCATGCCCCGCAAAGGGCCCTGTTCAGGGCTGGTAAGGTAAAAGAGCTTGTAACTTTTTTAATTTAGAATAGGGTAGGGAATTTTTTATTTTGGGGGGCTTTGTTATTTTATTAGGGGGCTTAGAGTAGGTGTAATTAGTTTAAAATTGTTGTAATATTTTTCTTATGTTTGTAAATATTTTTTTATTTTTTGTAACTTAGTTCTTTTTTATTTTTTGTACTTTAGCTAGTTTATTTAATTGTATTTATTTGTAGGAATTGTGTTTAATTAATTTATTGATAGTGTAGTGTTAGGTTAATTGTAGGTAATTGTAGGTAGTTTATTTAATTATTTTATTGATAGGGTAGTGTTAGGTTTAATTATATCTTAGGTTAGGATTTATTTTACAGGTAAATTTGTTATTATTTTAACTAGGTAACTATTAAATAGTTCTTAACTATTTAATAGCTATTGTACCTGGTTAAAATAATTACAAAGTTGCCTGTAAAATAAATATTAAACCTAAAATAGCTATAATATAATTATAATTTATATTGTAGCTATATTAGGATT
>NC_069501.1:1246754421-1246826921 GCF_027579735.1 Bombina bombina
AAATGTGCACACTACATTTTTTAGGGGATTCATGAGATACTCCTCCTCCAATATTTTTTCAGAATTAAATTTATATTAGTTTGTATTAAAAAAAAAAATACCAGATTGTTGTTATATAAGTACCCTAACCCTACAACCCGATTGCATTAATCCTTTTAACTGTGCGAAAATGATTATCCATAGTGTGATCTGGAGAAGACACTCAAAACAGTGTTTCACTTAGTCTCTTAGTGTGACTTGACTAGACGCAAGAGATTATTCAAATGAGGACACTAAATGCTACATGGTCTAGGAAATAACACTTAAAAGGAAATAATTTGTGACCTTGCTACTTATAACTAAGAGGAGAAAACAAGAGAGATGATACAGCAGAATCATCACCTTACATTTTAGCTGTCCAGCTCCAGCTGCTGCAGCCTACTGGGAAATCTCCTGATATCCTGTTAGGCCAATCCAGCCCTTGTGTGGGGTCCTTTTTAGAGCTAGTATCTGGCAGTATGCTAAGCAAGCAGTTATCTATACACCGCATGGACAAATATTTGCAACATGAATCAACATCAACAAAAAACATTGCTGAAAAGAATTAACAGCATGATAAGAGGATTAAACATATAGCAGGCATTAACACAGACAAAATGCCAGATGATATTTCATTGGACGTGGAAGGTCTGATCAACATTCTATTGTACAACAACTCACAGATCTGTTTCTTCCTTGTATAGACCAGCCGCAGAATAGTATGATCTCGTTATCCAATGACAGAAAAAAAATTCCATTCAGGCCTAACCAGGCAGAGCAGCAGCTCTAATGTGAAAGATCTTCAGAGGCAAACACAGCAACTTCAAACCAAGTTAGATGACCTGGAGAACAGGTCTCTGCGGAACAATGTCTGCATGGGGATTATCTAAAAATGTACCAGGTTGAGACCTTGTAGAGTTTGCCACCACAATGCTCCCAAATCTAGCATCCCTATTCCAGTGGAGAGGGCTCACAGAGTTGGGATAGGCAGACATGGTACTGGCTCTCAGATGCATCTCCGACAGGTGGTGATCCTCTACTTTTAAGCTAAAGTCCTGCTTTTGAGAGAGTACAGGAAGATGAGTAATTTAACTTGCGAGAACAAGCTATTATAGCTCTTTCAAAAATACATGGCAGAGGTGTCCACAAGGAGATAAGAGTTCTCACCTCTATGCAGTACACTTTTAAAGGAGGGAAGACAAGTTGCACTGCCCTACCCTGCTTGTCTGCAGCTGCAGACTGGTGATCTTTAAAACACTCAAGCAAGTTAGCAAGTACCTAGAGGCCGAGGGCCACCTAGCAGGAAAGGCACAGACACTGTGAGAAGCACAAACTCCCACTTGACCACTTTGAGTGGGGCTGGTGACATCACTGATTGGAAATTGTGGACTGAGAAGATGGGTAACATAAGAAATGTATTCTGTTGTCATGAAATTTATACTAGGAGTATAAACATAGGAGGCGCCTCTAAAAATATAACAAAGTCAGAATTGACATAATGAAATATAAGATCTAAAGTGAACCTGTGTAAAAAACTTCTGTTAGATCGGTGAAAAAACCATAGTGATCAATATCTACGTGAATGGAGACCAAAAATTATATAATATAATATTTCTAGGCATGAAAAACAACAGATATGTTATTAATCAAATTGATGCATAAATGAATACAAAGAACATAAATGTCCCTTCAGATAGAGAGAACAAACAGATTGAAAAATAAATCTGAAAAGGAAAAAACAACAGTGTTCATAAAAATCTTTTGTGATTTGTTGTGTTCAGTGAATCTGCAAACAGTTCTGTGTTTGGGGCTGCTTCTCTTGAAACTGGCAGTGAAACAGATATCTATAAAACAAAAAAGGAAAGAGAGCGCCTCATAGTGCAAATATCTCTAAACCTTTAAGTGATAGAGTGTAGAGGTGTCCGGTGAAATGGTACTCACAAGTGAAGTGGCACTTTTAATCACAAAAGTGCAGACAGGCAGACTGACATTTAACAGCAGTCAGTACGCTGACAAATGCAGTGGTAAAGTGTAGTGCTGAATCTCGCTTGTCTGGGGACCATCAGAGGAGACCCTGGTGATGATTGGAGCCGTGCTTCACAGCGTGTATCTAAATCCTCGTAGACCAGGTGCCGATTGTGGACCCAGAAGTGGCAAATGGTTTTGCGGTAAAACTCTGGTTAGTCCCACTGTAAGGAAATGCAAAAGGTATCCTGGTGTGGATAGATCCGTGGTGCAAGGCTAAATGGATGCTAGAGAACAATGCCACAGTAGCGTCTCAAAGTTAGTAGGTGAGAAAAGGAATTCGGAACAGTCCAATAATAAAGTTAAAAACAATTTATTGGAGCTAATAAGCGTACTGACTGCTGTTAAATGTCAGCCTGCCTGTCTGCACTTTTGTGATTAAAAGTGCCACTTCACTTGTGAGTACCATTTCACCAGACACCTCTACACTCTATCACTTTTTGGTTTAGAGATATTTGCACTATGAGGCGCTCTCTTTCCTTTTTTGATTTATAGAATTCTGTTGTCATGTTGTTCTTTTTTTCTTCAGAGTTTCATGTTTTGTTAAAAAATGTTGTTCTCAAGGTCAGTGGGTTTGTTTTGAAGAGCATGGTTGCTTGATGAGGTGAGTTATTTTCACATTTCATATGTTCTTACAGATCTTTTGTTGCTTTTCACTCCCCTATTAAGAGGAAGTATGTTGTGTCCTTAGACATCTTAAGCCTCTAGCGATGGTTCAGGAAAGAGCATGAAAAGTTAAAACAAAGTTGGGTGGGAGAAGTAATTTATACACTTTATGAGACGGAAAAAAAAGCATGAGAAGTTGTCATATTATTAAGCAAATTTTTAATTATGGAATAATTATAAAAGAGTTAGGCTCACAAGGGCGCTTTGTGATAGTTAAGGTAAAAATACTGGGTGTTGTACTGTTCAATATATGGCCCAAATGATGGTAATACAAATTTTTGGGTCAGGTTGAGTGGTAGACTACTCAAGCATGCTGATCTTCCCCTCATTATAGGGGGGCTTCAATTTAACTCCCTTATCGGTATTGGACAGGTTTCCAGGCCCTGTAGCTGGGGGAGGGATCCTTAGGCCCCCTCCTCCTCTTTCCAGGCAATCAAAAAATGTGGAATCTTTTGCTCAATATCTTGGTGTGATTAACATCTGGAAAGTGATAAATCCAGATGCACATGATTATAACTGTATCTCTAAAAGTAAACCCTATCAAGACTAGACTATTTTCTTGTCTCCCCTGTTATTACTAAAATGGTGACCAATGTACAGATAGAGCCAGTTACCATCTAAATTATCTCAGTATGACTCTGGTTACAACCAATTCCAGACAGGAAAGGGAGCCGTAGATGGAGCTTCCCTGCTCACCTAAAGGAACATAATACTCATATTCTAAATCACTTGAAAGTGATGCAGAATAACTGTAAAAAGCTGACATGAAAATAACATCTGAACATCTCTATGTAAAAATGGAAGATATTTTACCACAACATTTCTTCAGCTCACCAGAGTAAGTGTTCTGTGAACAGTTAGAACTGCTGTAAAGCTGCAAGTTGGAAAAAAAAAAAAAACAATAGCCAATCAGCATCATCAGTGATGAGGTTTTGCATTGTTTTGCTGTGATCTCTTGATATTTCACAGTAAACTTTCTTAAACTGAATAGTAAAATAACATGACTGTGCCTGCACATACTAGAGGCACACTCCCTTGTAAGTCCTGTGACTAAAATCTCTTATGTATGCGGTGTGTATGGGGTGTGAATATTAAGGACATTGTGAGGTAAAATATCTTTCTTTTTTACATAGAAATGTTCAGGTGATATTTTCCTGTCAGCTTTTTACAGCTATGCTGCATCACTTTCAAGTGTTTCAAGATTTAGGTATCATATCCTTTTAATGAATGGCCCAGAATTTCAGGCACAAAGAGAGCAAAGGGGACTGTTTTTAGAGGAAGGGAAGGCTGAGTAATATCGGCATATACTGCAGATTGGCATGTTAAGGTTCAGGCTAGGGTGGATCTTTTGGGAAATGAACTGTCTGTGGCTTATTACACATATTTAACGTTAGCTAATAAGACAAAACATTATGAGGCAAAAACTGAGGGATACATTATTTAGACAAAAAAAAAAAACACTACAATACTCCTAGTATTTTAAGTGTCAACTTTATAGATACTGGGGGTAAAACAGGTAGGTTATTGGCCAATGTCACACGCATACATAAACCACTTTCTCATATTTCTAAGCTTACGGTAGGCAGCAATGTTGTTACAACCACTACAGAAGTTAGTGCAGTTAAGGTTGCCACCTCAGCCATGTTTGCCTGGACACTTATGAGTTACACATGCTGCAGGGTGTGCAGGGAGGAACATGTATTGTGTTTCTGGACAGCACTATTCATATCCCTCCCTGCAGCATGTGTAACTTATAAGTGTTCTCTATTTTAAGGGACTGGTCAGTACTATAAGAAGTTGTATGATGGGAAAATAATAAACACATCGCCTAAGGTAGATTTCAGGACTAAGATTGCCTTGCTACAAATCATAAAGGGACAGTAAACACCAAAAATGTTATTGTTTAAAAAGATAGATAATCCCTTTATTTACCATTCCCCAGTTTTGCACAACCAACACTGTTATAGAAATATATTTTTTACCTCTGTGATTACCTTGTATCTAAGTCTCTGCAGACTGCCTCCTTTTCTCAGTTCTTTTGCCAGACTTGCATGTTAGATAATTAGTGCTGACTCATAAATAACTCCATGTGTGTGAGCACAGTGTTATCTCTTTGAAACACATGAACTAACGCTGTGTAAAACTGTCAAATGCATTCAGATGAGAGGCGGCTAAGAACTTAAAATGCCAAGTGAACAAAGCAAATTTAATGATAAAAGTAAATTAGAAAGTTGTTAACAATTACATGCCATATCTGAACCATTAAAGTTTAATTTGGACTATACTATCCCTTTAAGAATCTCGCCAGCCCAGGGATCTTTAGAGAAATGGGCCCTATAAGCCTTTATTTCCTCTGTACTGTATATATCCAATATTATCCTTGCTTCTATAATGAAATGGCCTCTCACCCTACATCCCAGTGAGCAGTACTTATGTACTGGGCTCTGAACTTTACTGTTCAACTAGTAATTAACAATACTGAAGATAGGTAACACAATTATCTGATAATACCAAAATGAACCTAATCTCAGAGCATTTTAGACAATAGTTTATAAACCCTAGAAGTCACCTCTGAGTCTCTAATTAAACTAAATCCAAATAATTTCTCAGCTAAGAGTTGGATTAATCAAAATAGTTTAATGAGATAGAAAGAGATATTTACTGCATAAAATGGTTACGGAATCCAAAATATAGTCTGTAAAAAACATAAAATAGATGTAATATAGGACTATGGTTAGTTTAGTGTATAAACTGAATTATTCTCACAAAACAAAAGGCACTTATTAGCATAATAGCTGGAATAAGACAAGTGGAATTACCAGGGCAGTGCTGGGTAGTTATTGAATTGTGTAAATTTGAAGCATTTTAACCACATGAACTTAAAAAAAAATAAAAAATATTAAACCCAATTTTTTTCTTTCTGATTAGTGGCTACATTTACCCACCAATCCGAAAGCGCTACCAGGGTGCTGAACCAAAAATAGGCTGGCTCCTAAGCTTTACATTCCTGCTTTTTAAAATAAAGATACCAAGAGAACAAAGAAAAATTAATAATAGGAATACATTAGAAAATTGCTTAAATTGCATGCTCTATCTGAATCATGAAAGAAAAAATGTGGGTTTCATATCCCTTTAACATGCATTTGTCTGTTCATTCACTCATTAAAGGGACATTTTTTTTTCATATTTTTGACACATAATAAAAAAACAACAGTGAAAAAGTTTTAAAGGGACATGAAACCAAAATTTTTAAACAACGTTCCAATTTACTTCTATTATCAAATATACTTAATTCTCTTTGCATCCTTTTTTAAAGGAGATGCAAGGCAGTACTAAGAGCTAGCGAGTGAACAAATGATAAGAGGCAGCCACCAATCAGAAACTAGCTCTCACTAGTGCATTGCAGCTCCTGAGCCTACCTCGGTATGCTTTTCAACTAATGTTACTGAAAGAACAAAGCAAATTAGATAAAAGAAGTCAAATGAAAAGTTATTTCAAATTCTAAGGCCTAGATTTAGAGTTTGGCGGTAGCCGTGAAAACCAGCGTTAGAGGCTCCTAACGCTGGTTTTAGGCTACCGCCGGTATTTGGAGTCAGTCAGGAAAGGGTCTAACGCTCACTTTTCAGACGCAACTTTTCCATACCGCAGATCCCCTTACGTCAATTGCGTATCCTATCTTTTCAATGGGATCTTTCTAACTCCGGTATTTAGAGTCGTGGCTGAAGTGATCGTTAGAAATCTAACGACAAAACTCCAGCCGCAGAAAAAAGTCAGTAGTTAAGAGCTTTCTGGGCTAACGCCGGTTTATAAAGCTCCTAACTACTGTACTCCAAAGTACACTAACACCCATAAACTACCTATGTACCCCTAAACCGAGGTCCCCCCACATCGCCGCCACTCGATTAAATTTTTTTAACCCCTAATCTACCGACCGCCACCTACATTATACTTATGTACCCCTAATCTGCTGCCCCTAACACCGCCGACCCCTATATTATATTTATTAACCCCTAACCTGCCCCCCACAACGTCGCCGCCAGCTACCTACAATAATTAACCCCTAATCTGCCGACCGCAAAGCGCCGCTACTTACGTTGTCCTTATGTACCCCTAATCTGCTGCCCCTAACATCGCCGACCCCTATATTATATTTATTAACCCCTAACCTGCACCCCTCAACGTCGCCTCCACCTGCTTACACTTATTAACCCCTAATCTGCCGAGCGGATCTCAACGCTACTATAATAAAGTTATTAACCCCTAACTCCCGCCTCAATAACCCTATAATAAATAGTATTAACCCCTAATCTGCCCTCCCTAACATCGCCGACACCTAACTTCAAGTATTAACCCCTAATCTGCCAATCGGAGCTCACCGCTACTCTAATAAATTTTTTAACCCCTAAAGCTAATTTTAACCCTAACCCTAACACCCCCCTAAGTTAAATATAATTTTATTCTAACGAAATAAATTAACTCTTATTAAATAAATTATTCCTATTTAAAGCTAAATACTTACCTGTAAAATAAACCCTAATATAGCTACAACATGAATTATAATTATATTATAGCTATTTTAGGATTAATATTTATTTTACAGGCAACTTTGTATTTATTTTAACCAGGTTCAATAGCTATTAAATAGTTAAGAACTATTTAATAGCTAAAATAGTTAAAATAATTACAAAATTACCTGTAAAATAAATCCTAACCTAAGTTACAATTAAACCTAACACTACACTATCAATAAATTAATTAAATAAAATACCAACAATTATCTACAATTAAACCTAACACTACACTATCAATAAATTATTTAAATACAATATCTACAAATAAATACAATTAAATAAACTAACTAAAATAAAAATATTTACAAACATTAGAAAAATATTACAACAATTTTAAACTAATTACACCTACTCTAAGCCCCCTAATAAAATAACAAAACCCCCCAAAATAAAAAAATGCCCTACCCTATTCTAAATTAAAAAAGTTCAAAGCTCTTTTACCTTACCAGCCCTGAACAGGGCCCTTTGCGGGGCATGCCCCAAGAAATTCAGCTCTTTTGCCTGTAAAAAAAACACATACAATACCCCCCCCCCAACATTACAACCCACCACCCACATACCCCTAATCTAACCCAAACCCCCCTTAAATAAACCTAACACTAAGCCCCTGAAGATCTTCCTACCTTATCTTCACCATACCAGGTTAACCGATCGGTCCTCGGAAGTGTTGATCCAAGCCCAAGTGGGGGGCTGAAGAGTGACGTCCATCCTCGGGCTGAAGTCTGGATCCAAGCGGCGGCTGAAGAAATCCATCATCGGGCTGAAGTCGGAAGTCCATCATCGGGATGAAGGCTTAGTGTTAGGTTTATTTAAGGGGGGTTTAGGTTAGATTAGGGTGGTGGGTTGTAATGTTGGGGGGGGGGTATTGTATGTGGTTTTTTTACAGGCAAAAGAGCTGAATTTCTTGGGGCATGCCCCGCAAAGGGCCCTGTTCAGGGCTTTTTATTTTGGGGGGCTTTGTTATTTTATTAGGGGGCTTAGAGTAGGTGTTGATGACCCCTAGGGAAAAGCAACTCAAAAGAGCCCCATGGATTGCAGACAATAAGGTTCCCAGCAACCTTACTTAAAGGGACAATATACACCTATATACATATAACTGCTTGTAATAGACACTACTATAAAGAAGAATATGCACAGATGCTGATATAAAAACCAGTATAAAACCTTTTAAAAACCTACTTGGGAGCTCCCAGTTTAGCACTGTTGATGAGATTTACATACTCCTATCTTCTACCTCTGCTGATCGTTTTTTCAGTACTAGTTGGCTGTCTGCAAAGGAAAGGATATCCATTACTTTGATCATCCTGGGATCCTGTGTACCATCAAATTTCTCCTGGATGTCTTGCCCTAAGTCTGTTGGGTGACCGCATTGATCCCTTCATGCTCCTATAGCATCAAAAGAGGTGCTTGACAGATTAGATCAGTTCCTGTGCTGGAAGTTGGTCTTCTGGGTGACCGAATAGATCCCAGACTGCCCCTATAGCACTAACTGAGGTGCTCTTCTAAATGTGAGTCTGTTTATTTATCTCAAGATCTACAAAATTGGACCAAACAATATTGGGCCATGTGGCGCTTCTGTTTTTTCTTTTTTTAGAGTAGGTGTAATTAGTTTAAAATTGTTGTAATATTTTTCTAATGTTTGTAAATATTTTTTTATTTTTTGTAACTTAGTTCTTTTTTATTTTTTGTACTTTAGTTAGTTTATTTCATTGTATTTATTTGTAGATATTGTATTTAAATAATTTATTGATAGTGTAGTGTTAGGTTTAATTGTAGATAATTGTTGGTATTTTATTTAATTAATTTATTGATAGTGTAGTGTTAGGTTTAATTGTAACTTAGGTTAGGATTTATTTTACAGGTAATTTTGTAATTATTTTAACTATTTTAGCTATTAAATAGTTCTTAACTATTTAATAGCTATTGTACCTGGTTAAAATAAATACAAAGTTGCCTGTAAAATAAATATTAATCCTAAAATAGCTATAATATAATTATAATTTATGTTGTAGCTATATTAGAGTTTATTTTACAGGTAAGTATTTAGATTTAAATAGGAATAATTTATTTAATAAGAGTTAATTAATTTCGTTAGATGTAGATTATATTTAATTTAGGGGGGTGTTAGTGTTAGGGTTAGACTTAGCTTTAGGGTTAATACATTTATTAGAATAGCGGTGAGCTCCAGTCGGCAGATTATGGGTTAATGTTTGAAGTTAGGTGTCGGCGATGTTAGGGAGGGCAGATTAGGGGTTAATACTATTTATTATAGGGTTAGTGAGGCGGATTAGGGGTTAATAACTTTATTATAATAGCGGTGCGGTCCGCTCGGCAGATTAGGGGTTAATAAGTGTAGTTAGGTGGAGGCGACTTTGTGGGGGGCAGATTAGGGGTTAATAAATATAATATAGGGGTCGGTGGTGTTAGGGACAGCAGATTAGGGGTACATAGGGATAATGTAAGTAGCGGCGGTTTACGGAGCGGCAGATTAGGGGTTAATAATAATATGCAGGGGTCAGCGATAGCGGGGGCGGCAGAATAGGGGTTAATAAGTGTAAGGTTAGGTGTGTTTAGACTCAGGGTTCATGTTAGGGTGTTAGGTGCAGACGTAGGAAGTGTTTCCCCATAGCAAACAATGGGGCTGCGTTAGGAGCTGAACGCGGCTTTTTTGCAGGTGTTAGGTTTTTTTTCAGCTCAAACAGCCCCATTGTTTTCTATGGGGGAATCGTGCACGAGCACGTTTTTGAAGCTGGCCGCGTCCGTAAGCAACTCTGGTATCGAGAGTTGCAGTGGCGGTAAATATGCCTGTACGCTCCCTTTTTGGAGCCTAACGCAGCCATTCTGTGAACTCTCAATACCAGAGGTATTTAAAAGGTGCGGCCAGAAAAAATCCTATTGGCTGAATGGATCATCCAATAGGATTGAACTTCAATCCTATTGGCTGATCCATAGGATTTTTGGCTGATCCATATAGGATTTTTTCTACCTTAATTCCGATTGGCTGATTCTATCAGCCAATCAGAATCTAAAGGATGCCATCTTGGATGACGTCACTTAAAGAGATATTTATTGCAAAGAAGACATCGTTTGAAGAGGATGCTCAGCGTCGGATGTCTTGAAGATGGACCCGCTCCGTGCCAGAAGGATGAAGATAGAAGATGCCATCTGGATGAAGACTTCTGCCCGTCTGGAGGACCACTTCTGCCAGCTTCATTGAGGACATCTTGCTGCTTGGATGAAGACTTCTCACGGTAAGTGAATCTTCGGGGGTTAGTGTTAGGATTTTTTTAAGGGTGTATTGGGTGGGTTTATTTTTTAGATTAGGGGTTTGGGCTGCAAAAGAGCTAAATGGCCTTTTAAGGGCAATGCCCATCCAAATGCCCTTTTCAGGGCAATGGGGAGCTTAGGTTTTTTTAGTTAGCTTTCTATTTGGGAGGTTCGTTGTGTGGGTGGTGGGTTTTACTGTTGGGGGGTTGTTTGTATTTTTTTATACAGGTAAAAGAGCTGATTACTTTGGGGCAAAGCCCCACAAAAGGCCCTTTTAAGGACTATGGATAGTTTAGTTTAGGCTAGGGTTTTTTTTTTGGGGGGGGGGGGCTTTTTCATTTTGATAGGGCTATTGGATTAGGTGTAATTAGTTTAAAGATCTGCAATTCTGTAATTTGTTTTTTATTTTCTGTAATTTAATTTATGTAATTGTATTTAATTTATTTAATGTATTTAATTGTAGTGTATTAGGTGTTAGTGTAACATAGGTTAGGTTTTATTTTACAGGTAAATTTGTCTTTATTTTAGCTAGGTAGTTATTAAATAGTTAATAACTATTCTACCTAGTTAAAATAAATACAAACTTGCGCTAGCTACAATGTAACTATTAGTTATATTGTAGCTAGCTTAGGGTTTATTTTATAGGTAAGAATTAGTTTTAAATAGGAATAATGTAGTTAATGATAGTAATTTTATTTAGATTTATTTAAATTATATTTCAATTAGGGGGTGTTAGGGTTAGGTTTAGACTTAGGTTTAGGGGTTAATAAATTTAATATAGTGGCAGCGTCGTTGGGGGCGGAAGATTAGGGGTTAATATATATAATGTAGGTTGCGGCGGTGTTAGAGGCGGCAGATTAGGGGTTAATAATATTTAACTAGTGTTTGCAAGGCGGGAGTGCGGCGGTTTAGGGGTTAAAATGTTTATTATAGTGGAGGCGATGTCCGTAGTGGCAGATTAGGGGTTAATAATATAATTTTAGTGTTTGCTATGCGGGAGGGCCTCGGTTTAGGGGTTAATAGATAGTTTATGGGTGTTAGTGTACTTTTTAGCACTTTAGTTATGAGTTTTATGCTACAGCGTTGTAGTATAAAACTCATAACTACTGACTTTAGAATGCGTTACAGATCTTGGAGATAGAGGGTGTACCGCTCACTTTTGGTCTCCCAGGACAGACTCGTAATACCGGCGCTATGGAAGTCCCATATAAAAAAGGGTTTACGAAGTTTACGTAAGTTGGTTTGCGGTAAGGCCAAAGAAGTGTGCGGTGCCCCTAAACCTGCAAGACTCGTAATAGCAGCGGTAGTGAAAAAGCAGTGTTAGTACCTGTTAACGCTGCTTTTTCAGCTTAACGCAAAACTCGTAATCTAGCCAGTAGTTAGCAGTTGAGTAAAATGTTTATTACAAGTTTTTTCAGTGTTGACTGTACTTGAGCCTTAAATACACATAGAGAGAGGTTCCCTTAATATACTATGACTGTACCAGCCCCCACATTATTTCTATTTCCTATTTTATTCTAAAGAGTTTATTCACTAAAGTTCACTGATTTCCAATCTTAAATGGACAAAATACAAATTTAAAGAGCATTTTAAGTTGTAATTTTGTTAGGAAAATGTGCATTGTTTTGTGATTCCAGGACACACCTCTTGAAAAGCTTCTTGAATATATCTTATCTTATTTCCTTTGCTATGCTAATTAAGGAGGAGCTACTTCACATATCAACCAATCACTGCACAGCATGTTAGATGGTCAGGGTTCTGCAATTTAGCCTCTTTGAGGGTGTGGATGCATTATAACTTTAAATTACAGGAGAAGCAGACAAAATGAAAAATTAAAGTGCAATGTGATTTTATAATATATATTAAACATTGTATGTGGAACGTATTTTTGGGGTTTAACATCCTTTTAATGGCTAAATAGAGTAATGACTGGAACGTCTTCTCCAGTCCTGGTGAAGCTAGGAGAGTCTCCATTGAAATGATACATAGGGGCATATTTATCAAGCTCTGTACGGAGCTTGATGCCCTGTGTTTCCGGCGATCCTTCAGGCTCGCCAGAAACAGAAGTTAGGAAGCAGCGGTCTAAAGACCGCTGCTCCATAACCTGTCCACCTGCTCTGAGGCGGCGGACAGAAATCAACCCGATCGAATACGATCGGGTTGATTGACACCCCCTGCTAGCGGCCAATTGGGGTGGCATTGCTCAAGCAGTTCACAAGAACTGCTGGAGCAATGATAAATGCCGAGCCAAGCAGTTCACAAGAACTGCTGGAGAAATGATAAATGCAGAGAGCGTATGCTGTCGGCATTTATAGATGTGCAGCGGACATGTTCCACAATATCGGATCATGTCCGCTCGCACAATAATGAATAGGCCCGAAAGTATGGAGTAAAATTAGGATTCTTCTTCTTGAATATGATGACTATTAATTGACGTATTGTATTTTAATAAATTTACTTGAGAGACATCTTTAATGTTAGTTTCCACTCTAACTGGTAGCAATGAAGAGAAACAGTTAATGCATCAGTCCTGTTCTCATTTAAAAACAGGTCCAGATTTTAGAGGCTAACTGTGCTCATTTTTTTCTCTTAGCTTTCAGTACACATTCCTGATTTATTATCAAGCAATATATCACCCAGGCATTACTTGCAAACATCACAGAAAACCAGCAAATATAAAATGTTTCCTATTATGTGTTCCAGTTATGCGCTTCCAATCAGTCAGTGGTAATGAGCCAAGACAGCTGCTATCAGTGTAAATACATATTAACATTGTAAACAAATAGCTTCCCTTCACACTTGTACTAGAATATTCTGCTACTTGCCACTTATGTTATAATTTTAGCTTTGGCGAGCCTAGCCATAAATTCTCTATTTATCTATCTATCTACAGTATCTATCTATCTATCTATCTATCTATCTATCTATCTATCATCTATCTATTTATCTATCTATCTGTCTGTCAGTCTGTCATATATCTATCTATATCTTTATCTCTATCTGGCTACAAATTCTATTATCTATCTATCTATCTATCTATCTATCTATCTATCGTCTGTCATATATCTATCTATATCTTTATCTCTATCATGGCGAGACTGGCTACAAATTCTATCTATCTATATATCATCTATCTATCTATCATCTATCAATCTATCTATCTATTGTCTGTCTGTCATAAATCTATCTATATCTTTATCTCTATCATGGCGAGACTGGCTACAAATTCTATCTATCTATCTATCTATCTATCTATCTGTCTGTCTGTCTGTCTGTCTGTCTGTGTGTCTGTCTGTCTGTCTTTCTAGAATTTCCAAGATATTGTAAAACTAAAGCAACAAGAATTGCCACCTGCCCTCAATAAAAATACTGGACATTCTGGATCCCATATGTATATTTTCCAGAGCATTCATTTTAGTAATTTTAGTAAAGTCCAAATTAAATTTGCAGGATTCCGATAGAGCATGTACATTTAAGACACTTTTAAATTCACTTCTATTTTTTAAAAGTGTTTTGTTCTCTTGGTATCCCTTCTTAAAAAGAATACGCACATATCCTACACTAGTGGGAGCTAGCTGCTGATTGGTGCCTGCACACATTTGTCTCTTGTGATTGGCTAACTAGATGTGTTCAGCTAGCTGCCAGTAGTGCAATGCTGTTCCTTCAGCAAAGGACAACAAGAAAATGAAGCAAATTTGATAATAGAAGTAAATTGGACATTTTTTAAAAATTGTATGTTCTTTCTGAATCATGAAGGAAAACGTTGGTGTTTCTTGTCCCTTTAAACAGAAATGTTTGACCAACTTGACTGACCCTTGCTTCTTTCTGCACCATATTTCTCATGCATTGAGGCATAGGATGAGTTTACACTTCACATACGGGGACTTTAAAAACACTGGACATTTAAGAGTCCAATATTTTTGTGAAGATTTTACTGGACAGGCTGCTAAAAGACTGGACTGTCTGGTTGGATACTGGACATTGGCCAACCCTAGAGCTAAACCTATTTCTTATAGGTAGTACATGGACCCCTGGGGTACCAGGATTTGTCCTTTTATATATTTTTTCCCTGCTGTAGCAAAGGTAAACATTCAATGTATTACCAAAATTAGTGTTTCTCGGGTCTACCCTCAAACATCCTTAAAGGGATAGTAACCTCAATTTGTTTCTTTCATAATTCAGATAGAGCATGAAATTTTACGCAACTTTCTAATTTACTAATATTATCAATTTGTCTTCGTTCTCTTGTTATCTTTATTTGAGAAGCAAGAATGTAAGTTTAGAATCCGAACCATTTTTGGTTCAGTATCTGGGTTGCTCTTGCTAATTGGTGGCTACGTGTACCCACAGATCAGCAAGTGCTATCCAGGGTGCTGGACCAATATATAGTGTGTGACAGGTATAGTACCAGGTAACGTGTATAGCACAGTGAAACAATGTCACAGAGACATGTGCCAGACATAAGACAGTGAAATATCACAAGCAAAAACTGTCCTGTAAAATGTACCAGGTAAGTGTTCTATAACCAGGTATGCTACAGTGAAATGACCCTGATAAGTTGCATATGTGCTAACGTTAGATAATGAAATGTGCTAACATAAATTTTACAGTACTTCCCTCATCGTATTTTTTTCTAATGTAAGTGTCAGAACTTTGACCTTAATCACAATCTATCTGCAGTACCTTTTTTGTCTCTTTTACAGGCCGACAAGTCTACTTTTCAATTTGGTGTTATCACAATAGTGTGTTTATGGCTGATTCTCGCACTCACAAACAGGTTTGATAAAATGTTTGATTAAAGTCCAATGGGTATTAAAAGTGTTCAGCCATCACAATACATTTCTCAGTTACTTTTTAACATGTTTGAGACCATTTTTTGGCCTTTTCAACACCTCTAGGCACTTGATCAAGGCTGCAGCTAGAACATTTGGGGCTCCTTACTAAACCATTGTTGTGCCGCCCTTAACATGTGCAAGTTTTGGCCAAGTGACAATAACATGTGTACACATTATTACATTTGAAAATTTTGAAAACACTCAAGAAAAATGGTAGTAACACACACTCACAAACACATAGGGGTCTATTTATCAAAGTGTCAAATGAAAATACGCTTCAATTCCGCATCATATTTTTGTTGTGAGATTGATCAGCCGTAGTTATCAAAGAGTCAAGATCAGCAAATGTTGAAATTTGGGACGTAAAATACGATCCCACGATCTTAATCTGATGCAGACTGATGCTTGTGTCATTACAGATGTTTTGAATTCACATTTGACTCTGACACTTAACAGGTACCCTTGCGTGTATTCCGACTCAGCGTACCTAGCTTTCAATCTGCCACCCTTGAGGTCGCGAATGCCATAGAACTCAATGGAAGTCTGAAAACACAGAAAGCTTATGTTCGATGCTGCAAGAGAATGAAGTATATTACATAATAAAAGTAAAATAAAAACTTTATTAAAATTGTATACCCTTTCTAAATCAAACGATATTATTGTTCCACATTTGGTGCACTAGTAGATATAGGCATAAAAATGAAAAATACATTACTACTTATGGATTATGCTACAAATTTGTCTCTCATTACAAAGCAAGGGGACAATATTATTTCTAAAAATGTGTTGAAAAGTTTTGCCCCAAACTTGTCGCACTAATAGATATAGAGATAAAAATGAAATATACAACATAATATAGCTAACTTCCTTTTTACTTTTTGTGAACAATCTATGTGCACTATGTTTAAGCCATGTAATACAAGTCCCACTTTCAAATTTGCACCAATTTTGACTCAACACTTTTCGCACCAATTATGATGCAAACTCCTAAACAACCCACACACTAGTACATTTTTCAACCACTTTTGATTGGAATATGCATAATCACATGATTTATGACATCAGCCAATCTGATTCAAATATACATTTTAAACTATCACTAACGAATCAAAATACTCTATACTTGTGTCATTGATCACTGATCAGAACTTGTAAGTGCCATTTGTTACAGTGCCGTTTGTTACATTGTGTATTATACTTTGAAAGCATGTATATGTGAATTTACAATTAAAGATTAACATTGATGCTGACATTAGGACACACAGTGTAATATTTTAGACAATGATTTAAAAATTTGAATTGATGTTTTATTCAATATAATCTTAAACTGCTAGCTTAAAGGGATAGCCCACCTAACATTAAACTGTCATGATTTGGGGGGGGGGCGGAGCCGGATCACATTTAAGATGGTTGCATCCTCTTAAAGCTCCTGCTGGTGGTATGCCGTGAGGCTTATAATGCAGCATACTTATCACCAAAAAAGGCTTAGAAGTGGTGTTGTAAAGCTCCGGATAAGTAGTCCAGCAGTCAAGACTTTTTGCACAGTCAGTTAGAAGCTGTAAGACGCCGCAGCGATCACGGCCTACACACAGAGGCTTTCAGCAGCATGGGAGATTCCGGATGATCAGGAGAAAAGGAAAAACGCTTCGTTATTTTTCTTGGGGTAAGAACAGAGATTGCTTTGGCAACAATAACAGCACACTTGGCGATGTATTATCGTTAATAAACAAATCATATCTGCTGTGAAAGTGGATATTATAGAGAAAAGTCCCACATGGGTGCTGACTTGTTATAGAGAACAGATAGTTGATCTGATCAAGATATGGCAGAGATAGAAAATATTCACTGATCATGGGATTGTATGTTTACATCAAGTTATAGTTCCCACCTCATACCAAACGAATAACGAAAAAAAGGCTAGATGTGGTTGGAGGGTTTTCTTTAACAATATAACCTCTTATACCTTATTTGCACAAAACAGAGTGCTCCTAGCCAAAAACTAGAATATAAGCATACATATATACTGCAATCATAACATATAGCTGCGGAGATGACTTCTAGAAGAATACCCAAACAAGATAAATCTAATTAAACTGCCCCTGGTAATGTCTCCACCTTTTTTAAGGCAGTAGATAAAACAAGAGCTAACAATGACATCTCAGAAAACATATCTGATAACTCACAAGACACTAGCAGATCAGTGCTTCAAACCCCTGATAGAGACTTAGAACACAATGAAGGAGAACCAGTTACGCTTAAAGCGATGGAATCACTTATTAACCAAGTGAAATTATGTATAAAAGAGGAATGTGCAAATCTCAAAAAAGATCTTAATGATTTGGGCATGAGAGTTGAAACCTTAGAAGGGGATAGAGAGGAAATGACATCTGATATTTTATCAATAAATAACAAAATACCTACACAACAAAGACATTCAAGACCTTGAATCTAAACTAGACGATATTGAAAACAGAACGAGGTGTAATAACATACGCATACAGGGGATCCCTGAAACAATACTAGGCCCTCATTTACTTAACTACCTAGATCGAATGTTTAGATCCCTATTGGGTGAGAAACATCCAAATACATCTTCTATACTAATAGAAAGAGCTCACCGCTCCCTCAAGCCGAGACCCACAGGTGATAATCCACCCAGAGTTATAGTTATCTTCTTTACAAGATACCAGGAAAAGGATTTGATCCTGCAGAAAGCCCGCCAACAACCCTCCTTTCAATATATGGGTACAAACGTCAATTTTTTTGCAGATCTTTCGATACGCACGCTACAGATGAGAAGGGAATTTAACCCCCTGACTTTACACTTACGCAATCTTAATATACCCTACAGATGGGGATTTCCTGTACAAGTGCAGGTAGTTAAAAATGGTAGAAGATATATGCACCCATACTACAGACTTTGTCTCATTCTGTAATAACCTAGGCATCAGTCCACCCACTGCTGTTAGGTCAGAAAATTTAACACCGTTGAGACAGAGAAATAAATCTCTACAACCCTCCAAATCTCAATCCCAGCAAGAGACATCAATCTCAAGAACTACAACCCATACATCGAAATACTTGAAGATTACTATTCCAATGGAAGATCAAAGTACCAAACAGACATCTTATTGAGACTACACGTCGTGGTGAAGAAACAACAAGACTTTGGTCATGTACTTTCTGTCATTTTACAGGAAAGAACAAGTATATGCAAGATCATCATGACTGCACTGTTGTCTGTCTACCTGCTCCTAGATATGTAAGACCTACTTTAACAGGATATTTAAGTTGTCATCACTCATGGAAAATTGGTCTCAAGACAGGTTAAAACAGAAGTTTAGAGCATGAATGAGATTTTAGAGACCATAAATCCCAATTAGGGTTCTGACTTGATCCAAACCTACATGGAACACTCAATCTAAAATTACTTGAGTCACATAATTACCTATCTGGCAGATATTAAGTGATAACTATTGCTGAGTTTTTTTCTTCATTTTTTTTTCTTAGATTTCCTTTGGTTATACACCGTAGGCTACTCAGAATGTTTTTTTTTTTGTTTTGTTCAATGCTATTGATTGGCTTAACACCCTTACTAGGCTTTACAGGTCAGAAAACAACACAATGCACAAACTTGTATTAAGAGCCTTAGCTATGAGGGGTTGATTTAACATTTTAGGTTTCAATGTTATTGTGATATATCTGAATACACAGGAAATACCAGAACTTTCTCTAGAACCTAGTAATATGTATGGTTAAGCAGCGTATGCTTCTTACATAGTATTATTTACTCAAGTTTAGAGAATTGTTGATTTGTTAGTTTAACAATTGTTTACAGTTTGGTTATTTCATATCAAATATTGTTACATCTTTATGCTCCCGTGATCATACATGGGAAATTACAGAAGGAATATGTTCACACTAATATAGAATGTTTATATTTTCTCTGTAGTATGATATAGCTGCTGTTTGGCTATAACTTTACTCTAATCGTTTATAATAATATTCATCACAGAAGCTCCAAACACCTATCAGACTCACATATGTAGGATTCAATCCCTAGATTTAGATTACATCTCACCTTATAATCATTATAAACAATCACCTTTTAAGAGCCAGGTATTATAGATACTGCCTCATTGAGCCACCTCTAGACCCTCTACTGTACCTCCCTTAAAGCTTAATAGCTTTTGTAACTTCTTCCTCCCATTTTCAGCTCTCATTTTCCTCACACACTAACTACTCACAGACTCTCCCAATTCTCCCCCCCCCATCACTTTGCCAATGATCCATTTCTTTGAATACTTCTTAGGAAATAAGTATCTTCCTCATAGGAACCATTTAGAGACTAACCTATTATTACATGACTCAAAAAATGCTCCTAACAACCTTATTATAGCAACTCAGAATGTAAAAGTTGTCCTCTCACCTCAGAAACATTAAATAGCACTACATGACTTCCACAAGAAACATTTAGATAGAGTTTTTATTCAGGAGACTCATTTTAGGAAAAAACATGAGCCACGATTCTCCACCCTATACTATGATAAATTCTTCACAAGCTCAAATACCACCAAGAAAAATGGAGTTTGTACCCTTTTTAAAAAGAATATACCGTTTGATCTACTCCACAAGAGCAATGATGCAGAAGGCAGATTTTTACTTCTGGTAGGACTTTGTTATGGTAGACCTATTACCGTATTAAACCTATATGAACCAAACAAACCTAACCCCTCATTTTTTAAAAAGGTGATGACACTTCTGTTAGATCTAGCAAAGGGACCAATTTTCATAGCAGGTGACCTGAACTTTCCTTTTGATCCCTCATTGGATGTTTCCTCGGGAAAATCATATATTTCATACAAAACTATCAAAGCCAATTGTTTGGCACTCCAAACTATCCCCACATTTGATACATGGATATTCATACATAATTCCACAAAATATTATACCTTTTTCTCTCACCCTCAAAAAACATACACCTGATTAAATTATATACTAATTGACCAATTTTCTCTTCGATTGCTCATCGACTCAAAGATTTCCCACACCACATGGTCAGACCACGCAATGGTTCTTAGTTCCTTTGCGTGGCCCCAAAAACCCAGGGTTCGTAGTTTCTGGAAAATTTAAAGATGCAATTTTTACAGATCATCTTATACTCAAAAAGATTACAGATGAAACAACTATATTTTTTTATATTAATGATATCCCTGCCGACACACAAAATATACTTAATCGAGTTCCAATATGTTCTCTCTTAAGAGACGGTCAAATCAAAACAATGTTAGGAATAAAAGATGAAATAGGAGCTCCCCTAGATACCTGGTTCTCCTATTTTAAGATCAGACACTATCTACATAATCATCCACACAAACAAAACTTAAATAGGCCAAGTACTCCCTTTGAGAGGGTATGCCTACTCCCCAACTCTCCAAAACACCTAATATCGCTAACATATAAGATACTACAGGAGGCAGATTCACAAAAACCCTCATCTTTCCGATCACTCTGGGAAAGGGAGTTAAATGTACAAATCGGTGAACCCTCCTGGGAACGCTGTTTTAAATTGATCAAAAAGTCATGTATTTCTGCCAGTATAGTTTAGATGAACTATAAACTACTAGTCAGGTGGTATTTAATGCCTGTACGTCTACATAGAATATATCCAACCACCTCTCCGCTGTGCTGGAGGAAATGTGGGAGTCAGGAGACACTATCTCATATATGGTGGGACTGTCCCAAAATTCATCCCTTTTGGGCCCAAGTCGAAGTTTACATTAAACAAAAACTTAATCAAACAATAATCCTAGACTCACAGACAGTCCTACTTCACAAGATCCCACAATTAAATTGTCAGTACAAAACGGGACTGCTCCAATAAATGTTAAACAGTGCCAAGAGACTTATACCACGTATGTGGAAGAAACCTCAAAGTCCTTCTATACAACAATGGTTAGACGAAATCAAACATGTTATGAATTTAAAATAAATGTACTATAGTTTTAATAACAAATCAGAATATTTTACTAATATGCTTTTCTTGTGGAATCAAAACACACATTAATCTTATTAATCTAAGTTCCATGAACAATTAATGAGTTATAGATATTAATATGTTATTCTCTCCGACTATATACCCACCCTATCTTTTGATAGATCGTTCTACCCTTCCCCCTAACTTTTCCCACCCCCCCTCCCTTTTTGCTGGTACATCCCATTAATAGACAATAACTATTACCAGCTCTTTGTTTAGAGATTATGTAAGTTACAGGTTACTAGTAATGGTATTGTAAAAAAAAAAAAAAATTCAGTTTGAAGGATACTATTTGACTCTTACTATGCTGTTTCTAATGTCTGAATGTATGTCATTAGAATCTGTTCAAACTAAAAAAAAAATATTTAAAATTAAAATTAAACTGTCATGATTCAGATACAGCAGAAATTAATATCACCTCTTTACTGTCATGCTATTTTCAGTATATTTCTTCCTTCTCTTGAATCTCTTTTTCAGTAAGAAATGTCATTGTATATGCCAGCCCATTTTATAACACCTGTGAAGGGGTGGTTTTTAAAACTAGATTGCAAATAGGAGGGTTTACACAGGTACAGAGAGAAAACTGGCCCAGCTCTTAAAATATCCATTGATTGCAAGTAAATACATATGATACTCTGATTACATATTATATTTACAATTATTCCTGCTCAGAATAATAATACATTTACTCTATATACTGTACATATGGTGGTATAAATAAACACAGAGATATGAAAGACAACATTGTTTAGAAAAAAAAGGAATTTAGGGACATGTAAATATGTTTGCAAAAGATTTCTGACATAACACACACACACACACACACATATATATATATATATATATATATTTATATATATATAAACACGTATGTGCAAAGATATATGTACAAATTCTAGCATTAATAATCATTTATAAAAAAAAAATATGAGATTTTCATTTCTGTGAAAGTATCATATAACAGATTTTTTTGAATAACAAATAAATATAAAAATACCTTTCTTTGAGATATTGTTTGTTGAGGAATAAATCTAGCTATTTCTTGGACATTAACAGTTGAAAAATAAAAGATTAGCTTTAGAGAAAAGTGCTTGTTCATGGACAGTAATAAAATAATATAAATACTGTAAAGTTGGGAAAAACCTGAATAACCGCAACATTGATGACTGTTACTTAACACCAGTCCGATGCTCTGTGCACCGTACTTGACGCGCGTGTTTTTGATGGCTTTTTTGATAAATAAGGGTATCATATTCAGATCCTCGTCAGCGATGTCTGGCGAGCGTATTGACGCCGGAGAATGCACTGAGATTGATGCTTTGATAAATTGACCCCATAGAAACATGCACTCAAAGGCACAAACATACATACTCATTCACACTTAGTAAAACACAGAAAAACACTCACAGACACACATACATTCAAAGATACACACACTAACAGACATGCAGAAACACACACATTCACACTCAAAGGCTCACAGACGCACACATTCAGACTCACAAATATGCAGAAACTCACAGAAGCACAAACATTCACAGGCACAAAAACAGACATGCAGAAAAACACATAGACCCACATTCACACTCAGACACACAGACATGCAGAAACACACACAGAAACACTCACAAACACACTTATACAGAATCACTCACAGGCAGACTCACAGACGCATGCCTATTATTCATCTGTACAATACTTTATAGTTTTTAGAGTGTTTTTATAGTTAGGTTGGAGTGCTGATCCATCAGCAATATTTTACAACACACTTTTAATCAAGTTGCTAAGCTTCTTTAATACAAACTTCTGACATAAAGTAACACTGACTCAATATGTGTCTGTGCCCTTAGGCAACACTTTGCTTTTTATGGTTCAGAGAACAAAGCGGCCTGAACCATAAGGAGTCAGTGAAGAAGAAAAATTGGTTACTATTTTTAAAATTTTAAAAGTATTTATTTATTGTACAAAAAGAAAAAAAAGGCACATGGCCTTTAAAAAAAAAAAAATACAGATAAATACTTCAAAGAGACACCTGGGGGCTGTACATGAATCATGTCTGACCGCTGTAACGAATCATGTCCGACCGACATTGCTAAACATGTAACATTGGATAAGCAGTTCTATTGAACTGCTTGTGCAATGCCGCACCCTACAAATTCATTTATTCTATCGGGCTGATTGCTGTCAGAGGCGGAAAATGAGTGGTCTTAACTCCTGTTTCCAGCGAGCCACATTAAATCAAATTGTTTTAATGAGCTATCTGTACCATAGCCTATAACTGACCCTGCACCTGAATCTGTAAATGAGTCTGTACCACAACCTGTACCTGAGCCTGCACCTGTATCTGTAAATGAGTATGAATCATAACCTGTACCTGAGCCTGCACCTGTATCTGTAACTGAGTCTGTACCACAACCTGTACCTGAGCCTGCACCTGTATCTGTAACTGAGTCTGTACCACAGCCTGCACCTGAGCCTGCACCTGTATCTGTAAATGAGTCTGTACCACAGCCTGTACCTGAGCCTGCACCTGTATCTCTAAATGAGTCTGTACCACAGCCTGTACCTGAGCCTGCACCTGTATCTGTAAAGGAGTCTGTACCCCAACCTGTACCTGAGCCTGCACCTGTATCTGTAAATGAGTCTGTACCATAACCTGTACCTGAGCCTGCACCTGTATCTGTAACTGAGTCTGTACCACAGCCTGTACCTGGGCCTGCACCTGTATCTGTAACTGAGTCTGTACCACAGCCTGTACCTGAGCCTGCACCTGTATCTGTAAATGAGTCTGTACCACAGCCTGTACCTGAGCCTGCACCTGTATCTGTAACTGAGTCTGTACCACAGCCTGTACCTGAGTCTGCACCTGTATCTGTAACTGAGTCTGTACCACAGCCTGTACCTGAGCCTGCACCTGTATCTGTAAATGAATCTGTACCACAAACTGTACCTGAGCCTGCACCTGTATCTGTACCTGAGTCTGTACCACAGCCTGTACCTGAGCCTGCACCTGTATCTGTAAATGAATCTGTACCTGAGCCTGCACCTGTATCTGTAAATGAGTCTGTACCACAGCTTGTACCTGAGCCTGCACCTGTATCTTTAAATCAGTCTGTACCACAGCCTGTACCTGAGCCTGCACCTGTATCTGTAACTGAGTCTGTACCACAGCCTGTACCTGAGTCTGCACCTGTATCTGTAACTGAGTCTGTACCACAGCCTGTACCTGAGTCTGCACCTGTATCTGTAACTGAGTCTGTACCACAGCCTGTACCTGAGCCTGCACCTGTATCTGTAAATGAATCTGTACCACAAACTGTACCTGAGCCTGCACCTATATCTGTACCTGAGTCTGTACCACAGCCTGTACCTGAGCCTGCACCTGTATCTGTAAATGAATCTGTACCACAACCTGTACCTGAGCCTGCACCTGTATCTGTAAATGAGTAAGTACCATAACCTGTACCTGAGCCTGCACCTGTATCTGTAACTGAGTCTGTACCACAACCTGTACCTGAGCCTGCACCTGTATCTGTACCTGAGTCTGTACCACAGCCTGTACCTGAGCCTGCACCTGTATCTGTAAATGAATCTGTACCATAACCTGTACCTGAGCCTGCACCTGTATCTGTAACTGAGTCTGTACCACAACCTGTACCTGAGCCTGCACCTGTATCTGTAACTGAGTCTGTACCACAGCCTGTACCTGAGCCTGCACCTGTATCTGTAAATGAGTCTGTACCACAACCTGTACCCGAGCCTGAACCTGTATCTGTAAATGAGTCTGTACCACAGCCTGTACCTGAGCCTGCACCTGTATCTGTAAATGAGTCTGTACCACAACCTGTACCTGAGCCTCCACCTGTATCTGTAAATGAGTATGTACCATAACCTGTACCTGAGCCTGCACCTGTATCTGTAACTGAGAATGTACCACAGCCTGTACCTGAGCCTGCACCTGTATCTGTAACTGAGTCTGTACCACAACCTGTACCTGAGCCTGCACCTGTATCTGTAAATGAATCTGTACCATAACCTGTACCTGAGCCTGCACCTGTATCTGTAACTGATTCTCTACCACAACCTGTACCTGAGACTGCACCTGTATCTGTAAATGAGTCTGTACCACAATCTGTACCTGAGCCTGCACCTGTATCTGTAAATGAGTCTGTACTGCAGCCTGTACCTGAGCCTGCACCTGTATCTGTAACTGAGTCTGTACCATAACCTGTACCTGAGCCTGCACCTGTATCTGTAACTGAGTCTGTACAACAACCTGTACCTGAGTGTGCACCTGTATATGTAAATGAGTCTGTACCACAACCTGTACCTGAGCCTGCACCTGTATCTGTAACTGAGTCTGTACCACAGCCTGTACCTGAGCCTGCACCTGTATCTGTAAATGAGTCTGTACCACAAACTGTACCTGAGCCTGCACCTGTATCTGTAAATGAGTCTGTACCACAACCTGTATCTGAGCCTGCACCTGTATCTGTAAATGAGTCTGTACCATAACCTGTACCTGAGCCAGCACCTGTATCTGTAACTGAGTCTGTACCACAACCTGTACTTGAGTGTGCACCTGTATATGTAAATGAGTTTGTACCACAGCCTGTACCTGAGCCTGCACCTGTATCTGTAACTGAGTCTGTACCACAATCTGTACCTGAGCCTGCACCTGTATCTGTAAATGAGTCTGTACCACAGCCTGTACCTGAGTCTGCACCTGTATCTGTACCTGAGTCTGTACCACAGCCTATAAATGAGCCTACACCAGTATCTGTATCTGAGTCTGTAGCACAATCTGTACCTGAGCCGGAACCTGCAAAGAGTATGTACCACAACCTGTACCTGGGCCTGCACCTGTATCTGTAACTGAGTCTGTACAACAACCTGTACCTGAGTGTGCACCTGTATATGTAAATGAGTCTGTACCACAAACTGTACCTGAGCCTGCACCTGTATCTGTAACTGAGTCTGTACCACAGCCTGTACCTGAGCCTGCACCTGTATCTGTAAATGAGTCTGTACCACAAACTGTACCTGAGCCTGCACCTGTATCTGTAAATGCGTCTGTACCACAACCTGTATCTGAGCCTGCACCTGTATCTGTAAATGAGTCTGTACCATAACCTGTACCTGAGCCAGCACCTGTATCTGTAACTGAGTCTGTACCACAACCTGTACTTGAGTGTGCACCTGTTTATTTAAATGAGTTTGTACCACAGCCTGTACCTGAGCCTGCACCTGTATCTGTACCTGAGTCTGTACCACAGCCTATAAATGAGCCTACACCAGTATCTGTATCTGAGTCTGTAGCACAATCTGTACCTGAGCCGGAGCCTGCAAAGAGTATGTACCACAACCTGTACCTGGGCCTGCACCTGTATCTGTAACTGAACTGTACCACAGCCTATAACTGAGCCTGCACCTGTATCTGTAACTGAGTCTGTACCACAGCCTGTACCTGAGCCTGCACCTGTATCTGTAAATGAATCTGTACCACAAACTGTACCTGAGCCTGCACCTATATCTGTACCTGAGTCTGTACCACAGCCTGTACCTGAGCCTGCACCTGTATCTGTAAATGAATCTGTACCACAACCTGTACCTGAGCCTGCACCTGTATCTGTAAATGAGTAAGTACCATAACCTGTACCTGAGCCTGCACCTGTATCTGTAACTGAGTCTGTACCACAACCTGTACCTGAGCCTGCACCTGTATCTGTACCTGAGTCTGTACCACAGCCTGTACCTGAGCCTGCACCTGTATCTGTAAATGAATCTGTACCATAACCTGTACCTGAGCCTGCACCTGTATCTGTAACTGAGTCTGTACCACAACCTGTACCTGAGCCTGCACCTGTATCTGTAACTGAGTCTGTACCACAGCCTGTACCTGAGCCTGCACCTGTATCTGTAAATGAGTCTGTACCACAACCTGTACCCGAGCCTGAACCTGTATCTGTAAATGAGTCTGTACCACAGCCTGTACCTGAGCCTGCACCTGTATCTGTAAATGAGTCTGTACCACAACCTGTACCTGAGCCTCCACCTGTATCTGTAAATGAGTCTGTACCATAACCTGTACCTGAGCCTGCACCTGTATCTGTAACTGAGAATGTACCACAGCCTGTACCTGAGCCTGCACCTATATCTGTAACTGAGTCTGTACCACAACCTGTACCTGAGCCTGCACCTGTATCTGTAAATGAATCTGTACCATAACCTGTACCTGAGCCTGCACCTGTATCTGTAACTGATTCTCTACCACAACCTGTACCTGAGACTGCACCTGTATCTGTAAATGAGTCTGTACCACAATCTGTACCTGAGCCTGCACCTGTATCTGTAAATGAGTCTGTACTGCAGCCTGTACCTGAGCCTGCACATGTATCTGTAACTGAGTCTGTACCATAACCTGTACCTGAGCCTGCACCTGTATCTGTAACTGAGTCTGTACAACAACCTGTACCTGAGTGTGCACCTGTATATGTAAATGAGTCTGTACCACAACCTGTACCTGAGCCTGCACCTGTATCTGTAACTGAGTCTGTACCACAGCCTGTACCTGAGCCTGCACCTGTATCTGTAAATGAGTCTGTACCACAAACTGTACCTGAGCCTGCACCTGTATCTGTAAATGAGTCTGTACCACAACCTGTATCTGAGCCTGCACCTGTATCTGTAAATGAGTCTGTACCATAACCTGTACCTGAGCCAACACCTGTATCTGTAACTGAGTCTGTACCACAACCTGTACTTGAGTGTGCACCTGTATATGTAAATGAGTTTGTACCACAGCCTGTACCTGAGCCTGCACCTGCACCTGTAACTGAGTCTGTACCACAATCTGTACCTGAGCCTGCATCTGTATCTGTAAATGAGTCTGTACCACAGCCTGTACCTGAGTCTGCACCTGTATCTGTACCTGAGTCTGTACCACAGCCTATAAATGAGCCTACACCAGTATCTGTATCTGAGTCTGTAGCACAATCTGTACCTGAGCCGGAACCTGCAAAGAGTATGTACCACAACCTGTACCTGGGCCTGCACCTGTATCTGTAACTGAGTCTGTACAACAACCTGTACCTGAGTGTGCACCTGTATATGTAAATGAGTCTGTACCACAAACTGTACCTGAGCCTGCACCTGTATCTGTAACTGAGTCTGTACCACATCCTGTACCTGAGCCTGCACCTGTATCTGTAAATGAGTCTGTACCACAAACTGTACCTGAGCCTGCACCTGTATCTGTAAATGAGTCTGTACCACAACCTGTATCTGAGCCTGCACCTGTATCTGTAAATGAGTCTGTACCATAACCTGTACCTGAGCCAGCACCTGTATCTGTAACTGAGTCTGTACCACAACCTGTACTTGAGTGTGCACCTGTATATGTAAATGAGTTTGTACCACAGCCTGTACCTGAGCCTGCACCTGTATCTGTACCTGAGTCTGTACCACAGCCTATAAATGAGCCTACACCAGTATCTGTATCTGAGTCTGTAGCACAATCTGTACCTGAGCCGGAGCCTGCAAAGAGTATGTACCACAACCTGTACCTGGGCCTGCACCTGTATCTGTAACTGAATCTGTACCACAGCCTATAACTGAGCCTGCACCTGTATCTGTAACTGAGTCTGTACCACAGCCTGTACCTGAGCCTGCACCCATATCTGTAACTGAGTCTGTACCACAGCCTATACCTAAAGCCTGCACCTGTATCTGTAACTGAGTCTCTACCACAACCTGTACCTGAGCCTGCACCTGTATCTGTACCTGAGTGTGTTCCACAGCCTATAATTGAGCCTGCACCTGTATCTGTATCTGAGTCTGTACCTGAGCCTGCATCTGTATCTGTAACTGAGTCTGTACCACAGCCTGTACCTGAGCCTGCACCTGTATCTGTACCTGAGTCTGTACCACAGCTTGTACCTGAGCCTGCACTTGTATCTGTAAATGAGTCTGTATCACAACCTGTACCTGAACCTGCACCTGTATCTGTAAATTAGTCTGTACCATAACCTGTACCTGAGCCTGCACCTGTATCTGTAAATGAGTCAGTACCACAGCCTGTACCTGAGCCTGCACCTGTATCTGTAACTGAGTCTGTACCACAACCTGTACCTGAGCCCTCACCTGTATCTGTAAATGAATCTGTACCATAACCTGTACCTGAGCCTGCACCTGTATCTGTAAATGAGTCTGTACCACAATCTGTACCTGAGCCTGCACCTGTATCTGTAAATGAGTCTGTACTGCAGCCTGTACCTGAGCCTGCACCTGTATCTGTAACTGAGTCTGTACCATAACCTGTACCTGAGCCTGCACCTGTATCTGTAACTGAGTCTGTACCACAACCTGTACCTTAGTGTGCACCTGTATATGTAAATGAGTCTGTACCATTAGTGTAATTTTTTTAAAACAAACTTTTACATCAGTTTGCTAGTGTAATCTAATTTCATTTTCCATCAGGCCTGTGTGTCAGGTCCACAGCATATACTGTGATTAATTCCCCTGTGCCACCATTCATATCTGGTGTAACATTAGTGTATTTTTAAAAAAACAAAAAAAAACTTTTACATCAGTCTGCTAGTGTAATCTAATTTCAGTTGCCAGGCCAGCCTGCCACTGCCAGCCTCAGTGCCACCACTCATATCTGGTGTAACATTAGTGTAATTTAAAAAAAAATAAAAAAATTAATCAGTCTGCTAGTGTTATTTAATTGCAGTTGCCTGCCTGCCAGCGTGTGTGCCAGGCTCACTTTCCGACTAGTGCCACCAATCATATTTGTTATAACAGTAGTCTAAATATTTAAAAAAAAACTTTTTTGACTGTGAAACATCAGTCTGCTAGTGTAATCTAATTGAAGTTGCCTGCCTGCCAGCGTGTGTGCAGGCCCCCTTGCCAAGTTTGTGGCACCACTCATATTTGTTGTAACAGTAGTGTAAATATTTAAAAAAAAAAAACTTTTTTGACTGAAACATCAGTCAGCAAGTGTAATCTAATTGCAGTTGCCTGCCTGCCAGCGTGTGTGCCAGGCCCACTTGCCAACTAGTGCCATCAATCATATTTGTTATAACAGTAGTGTAAATATTTTAAAAAAAACTTTTTGGACTGTGAAACATCAGTCTGCTAGTGCAATCGAATTGCAGTTGCCTGCCTGCCTGCTAGCATGTGTGCCAGGCCCACTTGCCAACTAGTGCCACCAATCATATTTGTTATAACAGTAGTGTAAATATTTAAAAAAAAAAACTTTTATGACTGTGAAACATCAGTCTGCTAGTGTAATCTAATTGAAGTTGCCTGCCTGCCAGCGTGTGTGCCAGGCTCACTTGCCAACTAGTGCCACCAATCATATTTGTTGTAACAGTAGTGTAAATATTTTTTAAAAAAACTTTTTGGACTGTGAAACATCAGTCTGCTATTGTAATCTTATTGCATTTGCCTGCCTGCCAGCGTGTGTGCCAGGCCCACATGCCAAGTTAGTGGCAACACTCATATTTGTTGTAACAGTAGTTTAAATATTTAAAAAATAAACATTTTTGACTGTGAAACATCAGTCTGCTTTTTTGTGTCAGGCTCACAGCGTATACTGTGCCCATTTGCCCAGTGCCACCACTCATATCTTGTTTAATAGTAGTGTAAGTGTACATTTAAAAAAAACTAAACTTTTTGGATTGTGAAACATCAGTCTTCTTTTTTGTGTCAGGCTCACAGCGTATACTGTGCCCACTTGCCCAGTGCCACCACTCATATGTTGTTTAATAGTAGTGTAAGTGTACATTTAAAAAAAATAAACTTTTTGGATTGTGAAACATCAGTCTGCTTTTTTGTGTTAGGCTCACAACTTATACTGTGCCCACTTGCCCAGTGCCACCACTCATATCTTGTTTAATAGTAGTGTAAGTGTACATTTAAAAAAAATTTACTTTTTGGATTGTGAAACATCAGTCTGCTTTTTTGTGTCAGGCTCACAGCGTATACTGTGCCCACTTGCCCAGTGGCACCACTCATATTTTGTTTAATAGTAGTGTAAGTCTACATTTAAAAAAAAAATGACAGGCAGAGGCAGGCCACCCCGTAGGTGCCGTCGTGGTCGTGGTGCTGTGATTCCCTTTGACCCTACAATAATGCACAGTGTTTAGAGGCCACGTGACATGAATGCAAAAAGTTCTGAGGAGGACCTAAATGAATGGCTAACACAGGACACCCAATCTTCTACAGCTTCCGCTCCTAACCTTGACACACCATCCACCTCCAGCTTAGCTTCGGGCACCTCTCAAGTGACCAGTGCCACTCGCCCGCCTGCTGCCACCACCAACACTAGCACCACAGCCGCTTCACTTGATCTGTCAGAGGAGTTATTGACACATCAGTTGGAGGAAATGAGTGAAGCGCAACCATCATTGACAGAGGATGTAGATAACAGTGATATGTATCAGTCAGGCAGCATTACAGATATGGACGTACAGTGTGATGATGATGGTGATGTTGTACCTGCTGCTGCTTCCTTTGTTGATTTGTCAGATACAAGTGAAGCGGTTGATGATGATGATGCGTCCGTGGATGTCACGTGGGTGCCCGCTAGAAGAGAAGAAGAAGAGGGGGAAAGTTCAGATGGGGAGACAGAGAGGAGGAGGAGGAGGAGGAGGAGACGAGTTGGAAGCACGGGGAGGTCATCGCAAGGAGCTAGTGGCACAGTCAGACAGCATGCATCGGCACCCGGTGTCAGCCAGACAGCACGCCAATCAACACATGCTGTTGCCACCACCAGAATGCCGTCATCAGTGTGGCATTTTTTTTGTGTGTCTGCCTCTGACAACAGCGATGTCATTTGCAACCTGTGCCAAAAGAAACTGAGTCATGGGAAGTCCAACACCCACCTAGGTACAACTGCTTTGCGAAGGCATATGGTCTCACATCACAAACGCAGATGGGATGAACACATGAGTAGAAGCAGCACACAAACTCAAAGCCGCCATCCTCCTCCTGGTCCAGCATCTTCAGCCATGTCAACCACTGTTGTAATCCTTGCCCCCTCTCAACTATCCGCCACTCAGTCTCTCTTACGTAGCAGTTCCTGGTCATCTGCCCACAGTCAGGTGTCTGTCAAGGACATGTTTGAGTGTAAGAAGCCAATTTCCCAAAGTCACCCCCTTGCCCGGCGTCTGACAGCTGGCTTGTCTGAACTCTTAGCCCGCCAGCTTTTACCATACAAGGCGTTCAAAAAATTTGTATCTATTGGGACACCGCAGTGGAAGGTACCCGGCCGAAATTTCTTTTCACAAAAGGCAATCCCCAACCTGTACTCGAAATGTGAGAAAGGAAGTAATGGCATGTCTGGCACACAGCGTTGCGGCAAGGGTCCATCTGACCACTGATAGCTGGTCTGCAAAGCATGGTCAGGGCAGGTATATCACCTACACTGCGCATTGGGTAAACCTGCTGATGGTTGACAAGCATGGAATGCGTGGCTCTGCAGAGGACTTGGTGACACCGCCACAACTTGCAGGCAGGCCTGCTGCTACCTCCTCTACTCCTCCTACTCCATCCTCTTCCATAACCTCTTCCTCGGCTGAGTCCTCTTCTGCTGCTGTGTCTTGCTCCACATCAACGGCAACCCCCCAGCTCCCCAGGTACTATTCAACATCCCGGATATGGCAGTGTCACGCCGTCTTGGGGTTGACTTGCCTGAAAGCAGAGAGTCACACCGCACCAGCACTCCTGTCCGCCCTGAACGCACAGGTGGATCAGTGGCTGACTCCGCACCAACTGGAGATTGGCAAAGTTGTTTCTGACAATGGAAGTAATTTGGTGGTGGCATTGAAATTTGGCAAGTTGACACATGTGCCGTGCATGGCACATGTGTGTAATCTGTTTGTACAATGCTTTGTGCATAAGTACCCAGGCTTACAGGACATCCTGAAGCAGGCCAGGAAGGTGTGTGGCCATTTCAGGTGTTCCTACATGGCCATGGCGCACTTGTCATATATCCAGCAGCGAAACAACCTGCCAGTGAGGCGCTTGATTTGCGACAGCCTGACATGTTGGAATTCAACACTCCTAATGTTCGACCGCCTGCTACAACAAGAAAAAGCTGTTAACAAGTATTTGCATGACCGGGGTGCTAGGACAGCCTCTGGGGAGCTGGGGATTTTTTTGCCACGTTACTGGACACTCATGCGCAATGCCTGTAGGCTCATGCGTCCTTTTGAGGAGGTGACAAACCTAGTCAGTCGCACCGAAGGCACCATCAGCGACATCATACCATTTGTTTTCTTCCTGGAGCGTGCCCTGCGAAGAGTGCTGGATCAGGCCGTAGATGAGCGTGAAGAGGAAGAGGAAGAGTTGTGGTCTCTATCACCACCAGAAACAACCTTATCAGCATCGCTTGCTGGACCAGTGGCAACGCAGGAGAGGATTGTGAGGAAGAGGAGTCAGAGGAGGAATGTGGCTTTGAGGAGGAGGAGGAAGACCAAGCACAACAGGCATCCCAGGGTGGTCGTTGTTGTCACCTATCTGGTACCCGTGGTGTTGTACGTGGCTGGGGGGAAGAAGATACCTTCAGTGAGATCAGTGAGGACGAGGAACGGGACATCCAACCTTGTGCAAATGGGGTCTTTCATGCTGTCGTGCCTGTTGAGGGACCTTCATATAAAAAAGCTGAAGGAGAACAACCTGTACTGGGTGTCCACGCTACTAGACCCCTGGTATAAGGATAAAGTGACTGAAATGTTACCAAATTCCCGTAAGTCGGAAAGGATGGAGCAGTTCAAAAATAAATTAAAAAGTACAGTATCCTTTACACAGCGTATAAGGGTGATGTCACAGCACAACGGGAATCTAACAGGGGAAGAGATGAAAGTAATCCTCCTCCTCCCACGAACACGCCGGCAAGGACAGGACGCTTTACAGACGTGTTGTTGATGGTGGACATGCGGACCTTTTTATCTCCTATGCGTCATCGCAGCCCTTCGGGATCCAGCCTCAGAGAAAGACTCAACCGACAGGTAGCAGACTACCTCGCATTAACTGCGGATCTCGACACTCTGAGGAGCAATGGACCCCTTGACTACTGGGTGTGCAGGCTTGACCTGTGGCCTGAGCTATCCCAATTTGCAATCGAACTTCTGGCCTGCCCCGCTTCAAGTGTCCTGTCAGAAAGGACCTTCAGTGCAGCAGGAGGTATTGTCACTGAGAAGAGAAGTCGCCTAGGTCAAAAAAGTCATGATTATCTCACCTTTATTAAAATGAATGAGGGATGGATCCCGAAAGGACTGACATTTTGTGATACATTAGAGTAAAAAAGGCCTGATGAGATGAGCTGCCTTGGGCTAAAAATGGTACACACGCTGCTGTATTTTATCTTCGAATGCCGGATGACTTGCGTGACTTATCCGCCAACAACTAGGGTTCAAACCACAATGTTTTAGGGCACTTTCTAACTGTCAAACAAGCATCAATTTTTCTGGCCGCTGCTACAGCAGCGTCTGCAACAATAGCTAATTTTTCAGGCATTTGTACATGCCTAATTTTTCTGGCCACTGGTGATGCACTGTGGCTACAAAACCCAAACCAAAAAAAGGCACATTACAGGGATTAAACTGTTAAGAATACTACTACTTAACACACCACTCATATCTGGTGGCACAGTAGATTGCACGCGCAGTGCCCCAAATTTGAAGTAGGAGGACCGACCAAGCATCTTTTTTCATCTCCCTGTTGCTAAAAATTATCTCCGGGTTCCTAAAAACGATGCCATACCTGTACTCGATTGTGCAAAAGGAAGTCATGGCATATGGGGTCTTTCATGCTGTTGTGCCTGTTGAGGGTCGGGAACCCTCGTATAAAAAAAGGCTGAAGGAGAACGTCCTGTACTGGGTGTCCAGGCATCTTTTTCCATCTCCCGGTTCCTAAAAATTATCTCAGGGTTCCTAAAAACGATGCCATACCTGTATTCGATTGTGCAAAAGGAAGTCATGGCATATGGGGTCTTTCATGCTGTCGTGCCTGTTGAGGGTTGGGGACCCTCATATAAAAAGGCTGAAGGAGAACGACCTGTACTGGGTGTCCAAGCATCTTTTTCCATCTCCCGGTTCCTGAAAATAATCTCCGGGTTCCTAAAATTGATGCCATACCTGTACTCGATTGTGCAAAAGTAAGTCATGGCAGATGGGGTCTTTCATGCTGTCATGCCTGTTTGGGGTCGGGGACCCTCGTATAAAAAGGCTGAAGGAGAATGACCTGTATTGGGTGTCCAAGCATCTTTTTCCATCTCCCGGATGTAGCGGTACTCCACTAGGGGGTCTCCCTTCCTCTGTCCAAACCCAGGGGTGGCCACCGGATAGTGGGACCAGAGATATAGTTGCTGAGACCGGGGTCAAGCCAGCGGCTGTATCTCCCCCAGCTGGGCTGGTCTCAGTGGACTCCCAGTCAGGTAGCGTCCGTCCTCTCTGCCCTGCAGCTCTTTCTTGGTAGGTATTGTCCTCTCTGCCTGTATGCTTCTAGGCAGGAATAAATCCCCCTGACAGGCTGCTTCTTGGCAGGAATAGATCCCTCTGCCTCCAAATAGTGGGACCAGGGCTATCGTGGCTGAGACCGAGGTCAAGCCAGCGGCTGTATCTCCCCCAGCTGAGCTGGTCTCAGTGGGCTCCCAGGCCGGTAGCGTCCCCTCTGCCTGTCTGCTTCTAGGCAGGAATAGATCTCTCTGCCTCACTGCACACTTCCAGCAGGTAGCGTGCCCTCTGGTTTCTTATAGGCAGTAATAGATCCCTCTGCCTTGCTGCTCCTTTCAGGCAGGCCACCTCTTTGCATACAGGCCCAAAGACTCTGTAACAGATCTCTCTTGCAGGGAGAGGTGCAGCCAGAATGCAGGGTCAGAACCTCTGCAACTGGTATACCTGAAAGAATCAGACAGGACTACCTGTTCTAGAAGGAACTACTACTATTGCTTTATTAAACTCAGGACTAGCTTTTACAAACACACCAGTAAGCTTATGGTGACATACACTCCTTAAAATCGTATCTATCAAATGTATATTGCATCTATTGATCTATTTAATTCATATCTATCAAATGTATATTACATCTATTGATCTATGTAATTTGTATCTATCAAATGTATATTGCATCTTTTGATCTATGTAATTCGTATCTATCAAATGTATATTGGATCTATTGATCTATGTAATTTGCATCTATCAAATGTATATTGCATCTTTTGATCTATGTAATGTGTATCTATCAAATGTATATTGCATCTATTGATCTATGTAATTCGTATCTATCAAATGTATATTGCATCTTTTGATCTATGTAATTCGTACCCGGCCACAATTTCTTTGCACAAAAGGCAATCCCGGACCCCAACCTGTACTCGATTGTGCAAAAGGAAGTAACCTTACCATGGGTCTCAGACCGCACGTCTTTGTAATTCTCTGTCTGGGACATTATATATCTATCAAATTATTTATTTATCTATCAAATCTATCTAACTATCAATCGTATCTATCAAATGTATATTGCATCTATTGATCTATGCAATTCGTATCTATCAAATGTATATTGCATCTATTGATCTATGGATTTCGTATCTATCAAATTTATATTGCATCTATTGATCTATGTAATTCATATCTATCAAATGTATAATGCATCTTTTGATCTATGTAATTTGTATCTATCAAATGTATATTGCATCTTTTGATCTATGTTATTCGTATCTATCAAATGTATATTGCATCTTTTGATCCATGTAATTCGTATCTATCAAATGTATATTGCATCTATTGATCTATGTAATTCGTATCTATCAAATGTATATTGCATCTTTTGATCCATGTAATTCGTATCTATCATATGTATATTGCATCTTTTGATCTATGTAATTCGTATCTATCAAATGTATATTGCATCTTTTGATCTATGTAATTCATATATATTAAATGTATATTGCATCTTTTGATCCATGTAATTCGTATCTATCAAATGTATATTGCATCTTTTGATCTATGTAATTCGTATCTATCAAATGTATATTGCATCTATTGATCTATGTAATTTGTATCTATCAAATGTATATTGCATCTATTGATCTATGTAATCTATGTATCTATCTATCAAATCTATCTATCTTGTGGCCGGACTGTTTTGTGACAGCCACTTGTGTTTCGGCCAAATTTGAAGTAGGAGGACAGACCAAGCATCTTCTTCCATCTCCCTGTTCCGAAAATCAAGGCCATATAGACCTCTCCCGATAGGGGGAGTAACAGGTATTAAACTGATAAGAATAGTACTACTTAACACACCACGGGTCCCAGTCCGCATGTCTTATTGTTATACTCTGTCAGGGAAATTATATATCTATCAAATCTATCTATTTATCTATCGAATCTATCTAACTATCAATCGTATCTATCAAATATATATTGCATCTATTGATCTATGTAATTTGTATCTATCAAATGTATATTGCATCTTTTGATCTATGTAAATCGTATCTATCAAATCTATATTGCATCTATTGATCTATGTAATTCGTATCTATCAAATGTATATTGCATCTATTGATCTATGTAATTCGTATCTATCAAATGTATATTGCATCTATTGATCTATGTAATTCGTATCTATCATATATATATTGCATCTATTTATCTATGTAATTCGTATCTATCAAATCTATATTGCATCTATTGATCTATGTAATTCGTATCTATCAAATGTATATTGCATCTATTGATCTATGTAATTCGTATCTATCAAATATATATTGCATCTATTGATCTATGTAATTCGTATCTATCAAATGTATATTGCATCTTTTGATCTATGTAAATCGTATCTATCAAATCTATATTGCATCTATTGATCTATGTAATTCGTATCTATCAAATGTATATTGCATCTATTGATATATGTAATTCGTATCTATCAAATGTATATTGCATCTATTGATCTATGTAATTCGTATCTATCATATATATATTGCATCTATTTATCTATGTAATTCGTATCTATCAAATGTATATTGCATCTATCGATCTATGTAATTCGTATCTATCAAATGTATATTGCATCTTTTGATCTATGTAATTCGTATCTATCAAATGTATATTGCATCTATTGATCTATGTAATTCGTATCTATCAAATGTATATTGCATCTTTTGATCTATGTAATTCGTATCTATCAAATGTATATTGCATCTATTGATCCATGTAATTTGTATCTATCAAATGTATATTGCATCTATCGATCAATGTAATTCGTATCTATCAAATGTATATTGCATCTTTTTATCTATGTAATTCGTATCTATCAAATGTATATTGCATCTATTGATCTATGTAATTCGTATCTATCAAATGTATATTACATCTATTGATCTATGTAATTTGTATCGATCAAATGTATATTGCATCTTTTGATCTATGTAATTCGTATCTATCAAATGTATATTGGATCTATTGATCTATGTAATTTGCATCTATCAAATGTATATTGCATCTTTTGATCTATGTAATGTGTATCTATCAAATGTATATTGCATCTATTGATCTATGTAATTCGTATCTATCAAATGTATATTGCATCTTTTGATCTATGTAATTCGTACCCGGCCACAATTTCTTTGCACAAAAGGCAATCCCGGACCCCAACCTGTACTCGATTGTGCAAAAGGAAGTAACCTTACCATGGGTCTCAGACCGCACGTCTTTGTAATTCTCTGTCTGGGACATTATATATCTATCAAATTATTTATTTATCTATCAAATCTATCTAACTATCAATCGTATCTATCAAATGTATATTGCATCTATTGATCTATGCAATTCGTATCTATCAAATGTATATTGCATCTATTGATCTATGGATTTCGTATCTATCAAATTTATATTGCATCTATTGATCTATGTAATTCATATCTATCAAATGTATATTGCATCTTTTGATCTATGTAATTTGTATCTATCAAATGTATATTGCATCTTTTGATCTATGTTATTCGTATCTATCAAATGTATATTGCATCTTTTGATCCATGTAATTCGTATCTATCAAATGTATATTGCATCTATTGATCTATGTAATTCGTATCTATCAAATGTATATTGCATCTTTTGATCCATGTAATTCGTATCTATCATATGTATATTGCATCTTTTGATCTATGTAATTCGTATCTATCAAATGTATATTGCATCTTTTGATCTATGTAATTCATATATATTAAATGTATATTGCATCTTTTGATCCATGTAATTCGTATCTATCAAATGTATATTGCATCTTTTGATCTATGTAATTCGTATCTATCAAATGTATATTGCATCTATTGATCTATGTAATTTGTATCTATCAAATGTATATTGCATCTATTGATCTATGTAATCTATGTATCTATCTATCAAATCTATCTATCTTGTGGCCGGACTGTTTTGTGACAGCCACTTGTGTTTCTGCCAAATTTGAAGTAGGAGGACAGACCAAGCATCTTCTTCCATCTCCCTGTTCCGAAAATCAAGGCCATATAGACCTCCCCCGATAGGGGGAGTAACAGGTATTAAACTGATAAGAATAGTACTACTTAACACACCACGGGTCCCAGTCCGCATGTCTTATTGTTATACTCTGTCAGGGAAATTATATATCTATCAAATCTATCTATTTATCTATCGAATCTATCTAACTATCAATCGTATCTATCAAATATATATTGCATCTATTGATCTATGTAATTTGTATCTATCAAATGTATATTGCATCTATTGATCTATGTAATTCGTATCTATCAAATGTATATTGCATCTATTGATCTATGTAATTCGTATCTATCATATATATATTGCATCTATTTATCTATGTAATTCGTATCTATCAAATCTATATTGCATCTATTGATCTATGTAATTCGTATCTATCAAATGTATATTGCATCTATTGATCTATGTAATTCGTATCTATCAAATATATATTGCATCTATTGATCTATGTAATTCGTATCTATCAAATGTATATTGCATCTTTTGATCTATGTAAATCGTATCTATCAAATCTATATTGCATCTATTGATCTATGTAATTCGAATCTATCAAATGTATATTGCATCTATTGATATATGTAATTCGTATCTATCAAATGTATATTGCATCTATTGATCTATGTAATTCGTATCTATCATATATATATTGCATCTATTTATCTATGTAATTCGTATCTATCAAATGTATATTGCATCTATCGATCTATGTAATTCGTATCTATCAAATGTATATTGCATCTTTTGATCTATGTAATTCGTATCTATCAAATGTATATTGCATCTATTGATCTATGTAATTCGTATCTATCAAATGTATATTGCATCTTTTGATCTATGTAATTCGTATCTATCAAATGTATATTGCATCTATTGATCCATGTAATTTGTATCTATCAAATGTATATTGCATCTATCGATCAATGTAATTCGTATCTATCAAATGTATATTGCATCTTTTTATCTATGTAATTCGTATCTATCAAATGTATATTGCATCTATTGATCTATGTAATTCGTATCTATCAAATGTATATTGCATCTATTGATCTATGTTATTCGTATCTATCAAATGTATATTGCATCTTTTGATCTATGTAATTCGTATCTATCAAATGTATATTGCATCTATTGATCTATGTAATTTGTATCTATCATATGTATATTGCATCTATTGATCTATGTAATCTATGTATCTATCTATCTATCTATCAAATCTATCGATCTCGTGGTTGTGCAAATGGACTGTTTGCGGTTGTTTGCGGTGCGTTAAACTGGGAGTTTGGTCTGTCACTGTGAAGCGGGCGTAACCCTTACACTACCTGATCGATACAACATCATACCTGATGTTTTAAAGCACGTTATACCAAACAATTTAGGAATGTTAGGTGATTTATGCCCTTTATGGCTTAAAACCAGACTCTGCATCAACTATGTAATTTTCCGTGGGAGTTTTGCCATGGATCCCCCTCCGGCATGCCACAGTCCAGGTGTTAGTCCCCTTGAAACAACTTTTCCATCACTATTGTGGCCAGAAAGAGTCCCTGTGGGTTTTAAAGTTCGCCTGCCTATTGAAGTCAATGGCGGAAGTTCAAGTCCGCCATTCGCGAACTGAAATTTTTAGGTTCGCGACATCACTATACCTGAGCCTGCACCTGTATCTGTACCTGAGTCTGTACCACAACCTGTACCTAAACCTGCACCTGTATCTGTAACTGAGTCTGTACCACAGTCTGTACCTGAGCCTGCACCTGTATCTGTAACTGAGTCTGTACCACAGCCTGTACCTGAGCCTGCACCTGTATCTGTAACTGAGTCTGTACCACAGTCTGTACCTGAGCCTGCACCTGTTTCTGTAAATGAGTCTGTACCACAGCCTGTACCAGAGCCTGCACCTGTATCTGTAACTGAGTCTGTACCACAGCCTGTACCTGAGCCTGCACCTGTATTTGTATCTTAGTCTGTACCACAACCTGTACCTGAGCCTGCACCTGTATCTGTACCTGAGTCTGTACCATAGCCTGTACCTGAGCCTGCACCTGTTTCTGTAAATGAGTCTGTACCACAGCCTGTACCAGAGCCTGCACCTGTATCTGTAACTGAGTCTGTACCACAGCCTGTACCTGAGCCTGCACCTGTATTTGTATCTTAGTCTGTACCACAACCTGTACCTGAGCCTGCACCTGTATCTGTACCTGAGTCTGTACCATAGCCTGTACCTGAGTCTGCACCTATACCTGAGCCTGCACCTATATCCATATCTGAGTCTGTACCTGAGCCTGCACCAGTGCCTGAATCTGCATCTGTATCTGTACCACAGCCTGCATCTGTTTCTGTGACCTCACCAGTGCCCTATAGCCCTTAATTGAACTATTTCACTGAACTCCCTCACTTTAGACCACATAAGAATTCTTAATCAAGATCATAGAGAATTTTTCAGCACATTACACTTGCCCAGTATAGTTAAAATGCCCATGTTCAAATCCCTTCAAAAGACATAGGCCTCTATTTATCAAGCTGTCTACTTACCTGCATTTGACGGCCCCAATACGCTCGCCTAACATCGCCGCCGCGAACCTGAATACGTTCGCCAAATTTATCAAGAAGGCTGTCAAAAAGCCATGCACCAACTACAGGGCGATGAGCAGCAGACTTTTGTTAACTAACAATCATCGATCTCTCTGCTCTTTGGCTTTTTCACAGCTTTCTTGCTATACTGTCACTAAGTACCCACACTATACTATACTGTTATCCCCCCAAACAGCCGCTCCCAGAGCCCCCCCGCAACTAAATAAACTTATTAACCCCTAAACCGCCACTCCCGGAACCCGCCGCAACTATAATAATTATATGAACCGCTAAAGCGCCACTCCCGGACCCCGCCGGCATCTACATTATACCTATTAACCCCTAATCTGCCACCCCCTTTACCGCCGCCACCTACATAAAGTTATTAACCCCTATCCTGCCGATCCCGGACCCCACAGCAACTAAATAAATTTTTTAACCCCTAAACCTCCGCTCCCCGAGCCCGTCGCCACCTACATTATACATATTAACCCCTATCCTGCCCCCCCTACACCGCCGCCACTATAATAAAGTTATTAACCCCTAAACCTAAGTCTAACCCTAAATTAAAGAAAATAAAAAACAAATTACAAGAATTTTAAACTAATTACACCTAATCTAAGCCCCTAATAAAATAAAAAAGCCCCCCAAAATAATAAAATTCCCTACCCTATACTAAATTACAAATATCCCTTAAAAGGGCTTTTTGCAGGGCATTGCCCCAAAGTAATCAGCTCTTTTACATGTAAAAAAAGAAATACAACCCCCCCAACATTAAAACCCACCACCCACACACCCAACCCTACTCTAAAACCCACCCAAACCCCCCTTAAAAAACCTTACACTAACCCCTTGAAGATCACCCTACCTTGAGCCGTCTTCACCCAGCCTGGCACAAGTGGACCTCCAGACCGGCAGAAGTCTTCATCCGTTCCGGGCAGAAGAGGACATCCAGACCGGCAGAAGTCTTCATCCAGGTGGCATCTTCTATCTTCATCCATCCGGAGCGGGTCCATCTTCAATCCATCCGGCACGGAGCATCCTCTTCCATCGACGTCCTAATGAAGAATGAAGGTTCCTTTAAGTGACGTCATCCAAGATGGCGTCCCTTGAATTCCGATTGGCTGATAAGATTCTATCAGCCAATCAGAATTAAGGTAGGAAAAATCCTATTGGCTGATGCAATCAGCCAATAGGATTGAAGTTCAATCCTATTGGCTGATCCAATCAGCCAATAGGATTGAGCTCGCATTCTATTGGCTGTTCCAATCAGCCAATAGAATGCGAGCTCAATCCTATTGGCTGATTTAATCAGCCAATAGGATTTTTCCTACCTAAATTCCGATTGGCTGATAGAATCCTATCAGCCAATCAGAATTCAAGGGACGCCATCTTGGATGACATCATTTAAAGGAACCTTCATTCTTCATTAGGACGTCGATGGAAGAGGATGCTCTGTGCTGGATGGATTGAAGATGGACCCGCTCCACTCCGGATGGATGAAGATAGAAGATGCCGCCTGGATGAAGACTTCTGCCGGTCTGGATGTCCTCTTCTGCCCGGATCGGATGAAGACTTCTGCCGATCTGGAGGTCCACCTGTGCCCAGCTGGGTGAAGACGGCTCAAGGTAGGGGGATCTTCAGGGGGTTAGTGTTATGTTTTTTTAAGGGGGGTTTGGGTGGGTTTTAGAGTAGGGTTGGGTGTGTGGGTGGTGGGTTTTAATGTTGTGAGGGGGTTGTATTTCTTTTTTTTACAGGTAAAAGAGCTGATTACTTTGGGGAAATGCCCTGCAAAAGGCCCTTTTTAAGGGCTATTTGTAATTTAGTATAGGGTAGGGAATTTTATTATTTTGGGGGGCTTTTTAATTTTGTTAGGGGGCTTAGATTAGGTGTAATTAGTTTAAAATTCTTGTAATTTATTTTTTTATTTTCTGTAATTTAGTGTTTGTTTTTTTTTTGTACTTTATTTTATTTAATTGTATTTAATTGTAGTTAATTAATTTAATTTATTTAATTGTAGTGTTAGGTGTAATTGTATCTTAGGTTAGGATTTATTTTACAGGTACTTTTTTATTTATTTTAGCTAGGTAGTTATTAAATAGTTAATAACTATTTAATAACTATTGTACCTAGTTAAAATAAATACAAACTTGCCTGTAAAATAAAAATAAATCCTAAAATAGCTACAATGTAATTATTAATTATATTGTAGCTAGCTTAGGGTCTATTTTATAGGTAAGTATTTAGTTTTAAATTGGAATAATTTAGTTAATAATAGTAATATTTATTTAGATGTATTAAAATTATATTTAAGTCAGGGGGTGTTAGGGTTAGACTTAGGTTTAGGGGTTAATAACTTTATTATAGTGGCGGCGGTGTAGGGGGGGCAGGATAGGGGTTAATATGTATAATGTAGGTGGCGGCGGGCTCCGGGAGCCGCGGTTTAGGGGTTAATATATTTATTATAGTTGTGGCGGGCTCCGGGATCGGCGGTTTAGGGGTTAATAAGTATAATGTAGGTGGCGGCGGTGTAGGGGGGTCAGATTAGGGGTGTTTAGACTCGGGGTACATGTTAGGGTGTTAGGTGTAGACATTTCCCATAGGAATCAATGGGATATCGGGCAGCAGCGAAGATGGGCTTTCACTGCTGTCAGACTCCCATTGATTCCTATGGCATCCGCCACCTCCAGGGCGGCGGATTGAAAACCAGGTACGCTGGGCCGGAAAAGTGGCGCCGAGCGTACCTGGTAGGATCTTGATAACTAACAAAAGTACTCAGATTGTGCCGAACTTGCGTTCAGAACATCTATAGTGATGTAACCATCGATCTGTGTCGGACTGAGCCCGGCGGATTGTATGTTACGTCACAAAAATATACTTTTGCTGGTCTCTAGCCTTTGATAACTAAGGCGAATCAGGCTCGCCACAAATACGCTGCGGAATTCCAGCGTATTTGTGGTTGACAGCTTGATAAATAGAGGCCATAAACTCATAACTCCCCTGGTTAGTAAGTAAAACAGGTTAATCACAAACATATCACCTATTAGAATCACAAAACACTGATAAAATGCATCAATAAATAAATAGGCCCATAAATGTAATTGCTAAACCCACAAAATCCCAATTTTTATTTAATCAGGAGGTTACATGAAACCCAAACACTTTCTTTAAAAAATTAGATAGATCATTTACTTCTGTTATCTAATTTGCTTTATTCTCTTGGCATCCTTTATTGAAGGAGCAGAAATGCACTACTGGGAGTTAGTTGAACATATAAGTAAGCCAAATACAGGAGGTATATTTGTGCATCTGCCAGTCAGCAGCTAGTTTTTAGCTCCTGGGCCTACATATAAGTAAGCTTTTCAACAAAAATACCAAGAGAACAATGTGAATTATATAATACAAGGACCTTGGAAAGTTGTTTCAAATTGTATTCTCTATCTGAATCATGAAAGAAAAATGTTAGGTTTTATATTCCTTTAACAATGCAAATAAGAATTTTGTGTTATTTTCAGGTAGTAACAATATTATGCTTGAGGGATAAATGTAACAGTGGTGTTTTGTGATTGTGACAAACACACAGAACATATAATCCAATCATCTGCTGAAAACAAGCATGAGACTATGATCAACTCTATAGTAAATAAAAATGTTATGACCATTATTGATGTATAAATAATATCTGCTTCAATAGTAGTATTATTTAATATACATTTTTTATTTGTAATCCTGAATGTTCATAATTCCCTGAAACAGAGAGACAGCACAGAAACGATTATTTCATCATAACACACAATTCAATTATCGCTGACATTATATATACATAAACAATCCATCTAATGCTAATACAATTATATTAATCAGAAAGATTAGTAGAGCAGACCATTCTAATTATGACTCATATAGAAAGGATTAGAGAGAGTAAGAAGAATGTATTTATTTTTAATTAATGTGTGCACAGAAACTTGTGCTTTTTACTCATTACTAAAGCCAGATCATATAGTCCTTATAAACCTGCATTTTTAACTTGTGACTTGCAAGTTCTAATAAGGAGGTTTTTTTTAAAAAAAAAAATTCAGCCAATACTGAGTTTACTTCATTTCTATTGGCTGATTTTAAATATCAGCCAGTAGAAAACAAAAAAAAATTCTACTGGCTGATTTAAAAAATAGAGACAACTTCCTACAGGCTGACTTGAAAACATTTAAAAATCAGCCAATAAGAATGTCACCACACCCCTATAAAAGGGGATACTGACATCCACAATTGGGTGTGCAGCCAGACAGCATGAAAAAAGGATGGTTGGAGAAGAGGAGTGTTGCCTCCAAGGAGCCATTACCAGAACCATCACCTGAGTCATCATTGCCAAAGGGATATATCACTGCCACTGAGAAGCCATTGCCCAGATCGGATGTAGAACTGATGAAGAAAATAAGAGGACTTGTTTTTTTCTGGCTTTGATTTTTTGGGGGGCCTTTTTGATTTTATGTTTTTTGTTGTTCTCCTTGATCATTGGGATGCACCACTGATGAATAAAAGAAAAAGAACCATGTTTTTTTTGTTGTTTTTTTTTTGTTTTGTTTTTTTAATTCACTGCCTGGATCCAATTGGATTACAACTGATGAACTGCTGAAGACTTCAGGATCCGTATGAAGATTTTTATTTTAATGCTGCTGCTTATTGGTTTATTGTTTAATGGTTTTTAGTGTAATTTTATTTTTGTTGTGCTGTGTTTTGTGGTTGTTCAGTTTGTTGGTATTTTTTTTTTTGTTGTTTGGTTTTTATGGCAAGGTTTTTGTAGATGGTTTTTGTGGCAGGTATGTTGATGTTTTTTTTTCTAGTTTTTTTTGTTTTTTGTGGTATTTTTTGAGATTTTAGTGCTGTTTGTTTTTGTTTGTTTTAAAATAAAGAGTTTAATAGTGTAGAAGGGCTAGGTGCCACAGGGGGTAAGGGTGCATAAGCATTAATAGCTGAGACGAGCTTTCAATTTATGTACAATGTTTTATTTCTATGCAATTTCTAGTATAATGCATATTATTTTAAATAGTGTAGTGTTTTTAAACATTTATTTTTAGTTTGTTTTTGGGATTGTTCTATTAAAAAAAAAAAAAAAATACTATTTATTTATATACAGTATCTTACAAAAGTGAGTACATCCCTCACATTTTTGTAAATATTTTATTATATCTTTTCATGTGACAACACTGAAGAAATTATACTTTGCTACAATGTAAAGTAGTGAGTGTACAGCCTATATAACAGTGTAAATTTGCTATCCCCTCAAAATAACTCAACACACAGCCATTAATGTCTAAACTGTTGACTTTGGGAAATAGATGTATGACTGCTGCCAGCATTGCTGCAGAGGTTGAAGGGATGGGGGGTCAGCCTTTCAGTGCTCACGCACACTGCATCAAATTGGTCTGCATGTCTGTCGTCCCAGAAAGAAGTCTCTTCTAAAGATGATGAACAAGAAAGCCCGCAAGCTGTTTGCTGAAGACAAGCAGACTAAGGACATGGATTACTGGAACCATGTCCTATGGTCGGATGAGACCAAGATAAACTTATTTGGTTCAGATGATGTCAAGCGTGTGTGACGGAAACAAGGTGGGAGTACAAAGATAAGTGTGTCTTGCCTACAGTCAAGCATGGTGGTGGGAGTGTCATGGTCAGGGCCTGCATGAGTGCTGCCGGCACTGGGGAGCTACAGTTCATTGAGGGAACCATGAATGCCAACATGTACTGTGACTTACTGAAGCAGAACATGATCCCCTCCCTTCGGAGACTGGGCAGCAGGGCAGTATTCCAACATGATAACGACCCCAAACACACCTCCAAGACGACCACTGCCTTACTAAAGAAGCTGAGGGTATAGGTGATGGACTGGCCAAGCATGTCTCCAGACCTAAACCCTATTGAGCATCTGTGCGGTATCCTCAAACCAAAGGTGGTCCTCAAACCGAAGGCGCAATGTCTCTAACATCCACCAGCTCTGTGATGTTGTCATGGAGGAGTGAAAGAGGACTCCAGTGGCAACCTGTGAAGCTCTGGTGAACTCCATGCCCAAGAGGGTTAAGGTAGTGCAGGAAAATAATGGTGGCCACACAAAATATTGACACTTTGGGCCCAATTTGGACATTTCCACTTAGGGGGTGTACTCACTTTTGTTGCCAACGGTTTAGAAATTAATGGCTGTGAGTTATTTTGAGGTGACAGCAAATTTACACTGTTATACAGACTGTACACTTACTACTTAGAAAAGTGTCAATTCTTCAGTGTTGTCACATGAAAAGATATAATAATATATTTACAAATGTGAGGATTGTACTCCCTTTTGTGAGATATTGTATATATAAATATGTTATACCATACAGTAGCTGCAACTTTTAATTTTTACATAACTGCATTTGTTTAGCTTTCCAATTTTAAAAATAAAGCAATATATGTTAATAATTTATTTAGATATTTTGTGTTGTGGGGGGATGACAGTTTAGGAGTTAATAATTTATTTAGGTACTGTGCGATGTGGGGGATGGCTGTTTAGGGGTTAATAGTTTATTTAGGTATATTGCTATGTGGGGGGATGGCGGTTTAGGGTTTAGTAGTTTTATTTAGTTATTCCAATGTGAGAGGATGGAGGTTTAGGGGTTCATAGTTTATATAGGTAGTTTTCATTGTGGGGGGATGGCTGTTTAGGGGTAATAGTTTATTTAGTTATTGTGATGTGGGGGATTGGGGTTTAAGGGTTAATAGTTTATTTAGGTACTTTGCTTTGTGGGGGGGATGGTGGGTATAGAGGTTAATAGTTTAGTTATTGCGATGTGGGGGGATGGCAGTTCAGGAGTTAATAGTTTGTTTAGGTACTTTGCGATGTGGCGGGATGGCGGGTTAAGAGTTTAATAGTTTATTCATGACTGTAAGCGTTAGTAACTTTTTAGTTTGTGAAACCAGTTAACCAGAGCTCTTACATCACAGAAAGGATTGAAGCGTAAAAGACGATTTTTCTCAACTTGTAATATTAGCGGAATGAAAATAGATTGCGAAAAGGCGATTGCACTAGTGCAAAACTGTTTCCACCTCACTTGTAATTTAACCCTATATTGGCCCCAATTTATCAAAGGTCTTGCGGACCTGATCCGACACTGCGGATCAGGTCCACAAGACCTCGCTAAATGCGGAGAGCAATACGCTCTCCGCATTTAACATTGCACCAGCAGCTCACAAGAGCTGCTGGTGCAACGCCACCCCCTGCTGACTCGCGGCTAATCGGCCGCCAGCAGGGAGGTGTCAATCAACCCGATTGTATTCGATCGGGTTGATTTCCGGCGATTCCTGTCCACCTGCTGAGAGCAGGCGGACAGGGTTATGGAGCAGCGGTCTTTAGACCGCTGCTTCATAAGTTGTGTTTCTGGCGAGTCTGAAGACTCGCCAGAAACAAGGCCCTTCAAGCTCCATACTGTCTTTTATAACATTAATATAACAAATTTCTTTCTTTTTTTTTTCAAAAAATAAAGCATGCAAAAAAATAGACAAGCCGTTTAAACGCACTACAATAAGTAAAATACATACTATAGCACTGTACAATAGCAAACAAATAAATGATGCGTTTTATATACATGTATCAACATAGCTCCTATATTTTTAATAGGAAGGTTTTATTTTTCTGTCTTTATTAGCACAGTAGTTCACAGATGTAGGCCTAGATTTGGAGTTCGGCGGTAGCCGTCAAAACCAGCGTTAGAGGCTCCTAACGCTGGTTTTGGCCGCCCGCTGGTATTTGGAGTCAGTGATTAAAGGGTCTAACGCTCACTTTTCAGCCGCGACTTTTCCATACCGCAGATCCCCCTACGCCATTTGCGTATCCTATCTTTTCAATGGGATCTTCCTAACGCCGGTATTTAGAGTCGTTTCTGAAGTGAGCGTTAGAGCTCTAACGACAAAACTCCAGCCGCCTGAAAATAGCAAGAGTTAAGAGCTTTCTGGGCTAACGCCGGTTCATAAAGCTCTTAACTACTGTACCCTAAAGTACACTAACACCCATAAACTACCTATGTACCCCTAAACCGAGGTCCCCCCACATCGCCGCAACTCGATTAAATTTTTTTAACCCCTAATCTGCCGACCGCCACCTACGTTATACTTATGTACCCCTAATCTGCTGCCCCTAACCCCGCCGACCCCTGTATTACATTTATTAACCCCTAATCTGCCCCCCTCAACGTCGCCGACACCTGCCTACACTTATTAACCCCTAATACGCCGACCGCAAAGCGCCGCCACCTACGTTATCCTTATGTACCCCTAATCTGCTGCCCCTAACACCGCCGACCCCTATATTATATTTATTAACCCCTAATCTGCCCCCCTCAACGTCGCCGAAACCTGCCTACACTTATTAACCCCTAATCTGCCGAGCGGACCGCACCGCTACTATAATAAAGTTATTAACCCCTAACCCGCCTCACTAACCCTATCATAAATAGTATTAACCCCTAATCTGCTCTCCCTAACATCGCCGACACCTACCTTCAATTATTAACCCCTAATCTGACGACCAGAGCTCATCGCTACTATAATAAATGGATTAACCCCTAAAGCTAAATCTAACCCTAACACTAACACCCCCCTAACTTAAATATAATTTACATCTAACGAAATAAATTAACTCTTATTAAATAACTTATTCCTATTTAAAGCTAAATACTTACCTGTAAAATAAATCCTAATATAGCTACAATATAAATTATAATTATATTGTAGCTATTTTAGGATTAATATTTATTTTACAGGCAACTTTGTAATTATTTTAACCAGGTACAATAGCTATTAAATAGTTAAGAACTATTTAATAGTTACCAAGTTAAAATAATAACAAATTTACCTGTAAAATAAATCCTAACCTAAGATATAATTAAACCTAACACTACCCTATCAATAAATTAATTAAATAAACTACCTACAATTACCTACAATTAACCTAACACTACACTATCAATAAATTAATTAAACACAATTCCTACAAATAAATACAATTAAATAAACTAGCTAAAGTACAAAAAATAAAAAAGAACTAAGTTACAAAAAATAAAAAAATATTTACAAACATAAGAAAAATATTACAACAATTTTAAAATAATTACACCTACTCTAAGCCCCCTAATAAAATAACAAAGCCCCCCAAAATAAAAAATTCCCTACCCTATTCTAAATTAAAAAAGTTACAAGCTCTTTTACCTTACCAGCCCTGAACAGGGCCCTTTGCGGGGCATGCCCCAAGAATTTCAGCTCTTTTGCCTGTAAAAAAAAACATACAATACCCCCCCCCCCCAACATTACAACCCACCACCCACATACCCCTAATCTAACCCAAACCCCCCTTAAAGAAACCTAACACTAAGCCCCTGAAGATCTTCCTACCTTGTCTTCACCATCCAGGTATCACCGATCCGTCCTGGCTCCAACATCTTCATCCAACCCATCGGGGGTTGGCGATCCATCATCCGGTGGCTGAAGAGGTCCAGAAGAGGCTCCAAAGTCTTCCTCGTATCCGGCAAGAAGAGGACATCCGGACCGGCAAACATCTTCTCCAAGCGGCATCTTCGATCTTCTTCCATCCGGTGCGGAGCGGGTCCATCTTGAAGCAGGCGACGCGGATCCATCCTCTTCTTCCGTTGTCTCCCGACTAATGACGGTTCCTTTAAGGGACGTCATCCAAGATGGCGTCCCTCGAATTCCGATTGGCTGATAGGATTCTATCAGCCAATCGGAATTAAGGTAGGAATTTTCTGATTGGCTGATGGAATCAGCCAATCAGAATCAAGTTCAATCCGATTGGCTGATCCAATCAGCCAATCAGATTGAGCTCGCATTCTATTGGCTGTTCCGATCAGCCAATAGAATGCGAGCTCAATCTGATTGGCTGATTGGATCAGCCAATAGGATTGAACTTGATTCTGATTGGCTGATTCCATCAGCCAATCAGAAAATTCCTACCTTAATTCCGATTGGCTGATAGAATCCTATCAGCCAATCGGAATTCGAGGGACTCCATCTTGGATGACGTCCCTTAAAGGAACCGTCATTAGTCGGGAGACAACGGAAGAAGAGGATGGATCCGCGTCGCCTGCTTCAAGATGGACCCGCTCCGCACCGGATGGAAGAAGATCGAAGATGCCGCTTGGAGAAGATGTTTGCCGGTCCGGATGTCCTCTTCTTGCCGGATAGGAGGAAGACTTTGGAGCCTCTTCTGGACCTCTTCAGCCACCGGATGATGAATCGCCAACCCCCGCTTGGGTTGGATGAAGATGTTGGAGCCAGGACAGATCGGTGATACCTGGATGGTGAAGACAAGGTAGGAAGATCTTCAGGGGCTTAGTGTTAGGCTTCTTTAAGGGGGGTTTGGGTTAGATTAGGGGTATGTAAGTGGTGGGTTGTAATGTTGGGGGGGGGTATTGTATGTTTTTTTTTACAGGCAAAAGAGCTGAAATTCTTGGGGCATGCCCCGCAAAGGGCCTTGTTCAGGGCTGGTAAGGTAAAAGAGCTTGTAACTTTTTTAATTTAGAATAGGGTAGGGATTTTTTTATTTTGGGGGGCTTTGTTATTTTATTAGGGGGCTTAGAGTAGGTGTAATTAGTTTAAAATTGTTGTAATATTTTTCTTATGTTTGTAAATATTTTTTTATTTTTTGTAACTTAGTTCTTTTTTATTTTTTGTACTTTAGCTAGTTTATTTAATTGTATTTATTTGTAGGAATTGTGTTTAATTAATTTATTGATAGTGTAGTGTTAGGTTAATTGTAGGTAATTGTAGGTAATTGTAGGTAGTTTATTTAATTAATTTATTGATAGGGTAGTGTTAGGTTTAATTATATCTTAGGTTAGGATTTATTTTACAGGTAAATTTGTTATTATTTTAACTTGGTAACTATTAAATAGTTCTTAACTATTTAATAGCTATTGTACCTGGTTAAAATAATTACAAAGTTGCCTGTAAAATAAATATTAATCCTAAAATAGCTATAATATAATTATAATTTATATTGTAGCTATATTAGGATTTATTTTACGGGTAAGTATTTAGCTTTAAATAGGAATAAGTTATTTAATAAGAGTTAATTTATTTCGTTAGATGTAAATTATATTTAAGTTAGGGGGGTGCTAGTGTTAGACTTAGCTTTAGGGGTTAATCCATTTATTATAGTAGCGATGAGCTCCGGTCGTCAGATTAGGGGTTAATAATTGAAGGTAGGTGTCGGCGATGTTAGGGAGGGCAGATTAGGGGTTAATACTATTTATGATAGGGTTAGTGAGGCGGATTAGGGGTTAATAACTTTATTATAGTAGCGGTTCGGTCCGCTCGGCAGATTAGGGGTTAATAAGTGTAGGCAGGTGGAGGCGACGTTGTGGGGGGCAGATTAGGGGTTAATAAATATAATATAGGGGTCGGCGATGTTAGGGCAGCAGATTAGGGGTACATAGGGATAACGAAGGTTGCGGCGGTTTACGGAGCGGCAGATTAGGGGTTAAAAAAAATATGCAGGGGTCAGCGATAGCGGGGGCGGCAGATTAGGGGTTAATAAGTGTAAGGCTAGGGGTGTTTAGACTCGGGGTACATGTTAGGGTGTTAGGTGCAGACGTAGGAAGTGTTTCCCCATAGGAAACAATGGGGCTGCGTTAGGAGCTGAACGCTGCTTTTTTGCAGGTGTTAGGTTTTTTTTCAGCTCAAACAGTCCCATTGTTTCCTATGGGAGAATCGTGCACGAGCACGTTTTTGAGGCTGGCCGCGTCCGTAAGCAACTCTGGTATCGAGAGTTGCATTTGCGGTAAAAATGCTCTACGCTCCTTTTTTGGAGCCTAACGCAGCATTTGTTTGAACTCTCGATACCAGAGTTAAATTTATGGTGCGGCCAGAAAAAAACCCGCGGAGCGTTAACAGCCCTTCTACCGCCAAACTCCAAATCTAGGCCGTAATATAGATATAGGCATTATGTCAGAATTTGCTGGGCGTTCCATGGGCGTAACCTACATTTGAATAGGGAAAACAATGCCAGTAGTGCAATATATTTAAAGCACTGCTCTCCAGGTTAGGTACAGGTTTTCAGCCATATTTTTCTCGCCACCTTTTTAGTGTTGAGAATTTCTAGTCTGAGGCTAGTAATGTAGGTACAGTAAAAGTAAGGTTACACTTCAAATACATCCTCCCCTTCCCTTGATATCAGAGATGAGTGGCGATAAGTGTGGACTTTTGCTGAAGCTGCAATCCCTATTGTTTTCTATGGGAGACACATCGCCACTCATCAACACGGAGAGGTTCAGCCCACTTTTTTGGACTATATCCCCAAAAAGGCAATTTCTTGTCGGTCTGACAATGTTTTGAATATCGTGGACTGCTCCTCATTCGGACTGCCTGCCCAGCACCTGGAACCATACATGCCATGAATTAGCAGTAGTGTCCCTTCTCTTTCCAGAAGACAACAGATAGGCAGAGAAGGAACACGTACAAAAAAAAAAAAAAAGCTAATGACACGAGGCTCAACCTTCTAATTGTCTGTATTGTTCACTCCTGATTATGTGAAAATACTACCAGAGGGGTTTCTATTTTTTTTTAGCTATAACTATGAATGCTTTATAGCTAAAGGCAATCTGTTTATTTTAAATACAATATTAGCTGCAGATGATCATTAAAGGCAAAGTGAAATGTCTTTAAAATTCGTTCCTCCTTAACATGTTTCTGATGGCTTGTTATATGAACTGCAGAGTATAAAATGTATGGGAAATTGCTCCTTTATGTTTATTTTTGTATATGAAGTATATGAAGTATCTGCTTTTGCTACTAAAACCATAACACACATACATGGTCTGAGAATGCAGTGAGAGCAGATATCCTTATCTTTTCTTCTCTATATACACTAAAGTCTCCTTAACTTATCTTTGTCTGATTATACAAAAGCAAGTGAAATTAAAAATGAACATTTTAGTACAAAAATCTACCACCCACCACTAGGAGTGTAAATTATTCTGCAACTTCTTGTTTACGTAATATATTTAATACTGACATTTTCAGTATATGTGAGGATACAATAGAGATATGTAGCTATTTCAAATAACAAAATAAAGGTAAATTAGCTATTTGTGAATAATTTAATACACTCCAGCAGATAAAATGAATAACCAGGAACACGTTAAAGGGGAGAAAATGTTACAACATGCTGCCCCTTTAATACTCTAGAAGGTCCTTTTGGTACATTATTAGCCATTTTAGAGTCAGTATGGCCATAATTCACAGGATTGTACTTTTTTTTTTGTAGACCATGAAAAGTAGATATTTTGAAAGGTAAATGCTTCCTTTACATTTACAAGAATTCTAAAAACAGTTAATTTTTGCTGGTTTTTGTTTCTATTTTTATTTATTTACTTTATTTTCTATTTGCTGATCCAGTGTTTGTTGAGCATGTTCTGATAAATACAGAATTGTTTCTTGAAACCTACCCAACTATTTTCTCAAAGTAACTTGATTCATACAGTAAAATAAGTATTTAACCAGGTAACAAACACAAATATAAAAGCTTTTGTGGCTTCTCAATATACCAGGAGCAACCACCAAACCCTTCTGCCCAATTCCACAAAAGCCATATGGTACATCTTATTATTGAGAAACAAAATATGACGAAATGTACATTTTTTGGTAACAATAATGTTGATTAAATATAACTTGTTTATCAATCTAATATCTTGCCAAAAACTCACCACAATTTTGTGGAATCCATAAAGATTAGTTTATGCCCCCTTGCCAGAGAAGAAAGTGACGAGACCAGCACCATTTAAATCAGTGGAGACTCTTCTATCTAGCAAACATTGACTTTCCACAACATCAAACAACTTCCACTGTCAACAATACTGGGGTCACAAACATGTTTTAAAAAACAAATACAGTCATCTATAAAATAGTTCACTCTATCATAGGTATAAAAGAAAACAAAAAAAGTTAATGAAAAATAAAATAAAATGTAAAAAACAAGACAATAATTTCATATTTGACATAATGAGACCCTACTGTGAGTTGATATCCTTCCTACAAGCAATTGCCCATTTCTAGATCCCACATACTCAGTGGAGGTAAAACCCCCTTTCTTTCAGAGTCCATGAGCTAGTGACGTATGGGATATACAGTCCTACCAGGGGGGGCAAAGTTTCCCAAACCTCAGAATGCCTATAAATACACCCCTCACCACACCCACAATTCAGTTTTAAAAACTTTGCCTCCTATGGAGGTATTGAAGTAAGTTTGTGCTTAGATTCTATGTTGATATGCGCTTCTCAGCATTTTGAAGCCCGATTCCTCTCAGAATACAGCGAATGTCAGAAGGTTGTGAAGGGAGTATCACCTATTGAATGCAATGGTTTTCCTCATGGGAGATCTATTTCATAGGTTCCTCCCTTATTCAGATCGACGATATACTCTCATATTTCATCACCTCTACTGATAACTGTTTCAGTACTGGTTTGGCTATCGGCTATGTGTGGATGGGTGTCTTTCGGTAAGTATGTTTTCATTACTTAAGACACTCTCAGCTATGGTTTGGCACTTTATGTATTAATATAAAGTTCTAAATATATGTATTGTACTTATATTTGCCATGAGTCAGGTTTACGTACATTTTCTTTTGCAGACTGTCAGTTTCATATTTGGGAAAAGCATATTTAGAAAAATATTTGTTCTTACCTGGGGTATAGTCTTTTTTCTATTGACTGTTTTCTCTAAATTTCGTAGGTAAAATTAGGCTCGCGAGTGCGCAAAATACAGAAGTTTATTGCGTCATTCTTGGCACGAGAATTTCTTTGGTGCAAAGTTATGTCTGATGACGCAAAATCGTCATTTCCGGAGTTTTAGTTGACGCCGAGTTCCTTGCTCAAGGTTGCGTCGTCAATGACGCGAGTGTGTCATTTACGGATGCTGTTAGTGCCAAAAAAATTTCAGTTACGTTGTGCATCATACTTGGCGCCAAATAATTTAATTATTTAAAACCCCATTCCTATGTGCCTCTTGCCTTTTTTCTATGTTAGAGGGCTATGCTGTTTGCATTTTTTTCCCATTTCTGAAACTGCCATATAAGGAAATTGATAATTTTGCTTTATATGTGGGTTTTTTCTCTTACATTTGTAAGATGTCTCAATCTGATCCTGTCTAAGAAACCACTGTTGGAACCCTGCTGCCTGATAACAGTTCTACCAAAGCAAAGTGCATTTGTTGTAAATTTGTAGAGATTATATCTCCAGCTGTGGTATGTAATAGTTGTCATGATAAGCTTTTACATGCAGAGAATGTGTCCATCAGTAATAGTACTATGCCTGTTGTTCCTTCAACATCTAATGTACAAGAAATACCTGTGAATATAAAAGATTTTATTGCTGATGTGATTCAGAAGGCTTTGTCTGCCATCCCACCTTCTAATAAACATAAAAGGTCTTTTAAAACTTCTCATAAAGTTGATGACATTTCTAATGACCGACAACATACTGAATTATCCTCATCTGATGAGGATCTATCTGATTCAGAAGATCCTTCCTCAGATATTGACACTGACAAATCTACGTATTTATTTAAAATGGAGTATATTTGTTCCTTGTTAAAAGAAGTGTTGATTACATTGGATATTGAGGAAACTAGTCCTCTTGATATTAAAACTAGTAAACGTTTAAATTCTGTTTATAAACCTCCTGTGGTTACTCCAGAGGGTTTTCCAGTTCCTGATATTATTTCTGATATGATTTCTAAGGAATGGAATAGGCCTGGTACTTCTTTTTTTCCTTCTTCAAGGTTTAAAAAATCATATCCTTTGCCAGCAGTTAGATTGGAATTTTGGGAAAAGATCCCCAAAGTTGATGGGGCTATTTCTACTCTTGCTAAACGTACTACTATTCCTATGGAAGATAATACTTCTTTTAAGGACCCTTTAAATAGGAAACTTGAATCTTATCTAAGGAAAACTTATTTATATTCTGGTCATCTTCTCAGGCCTGCCATTTCTATGGCTGATTTTGCAGCTGCATCAACTTTTTGGTTGGAAAGTTTAGCGCAACAGGAAACAGATCCTGATTTGTCTAGCATTGTTCGCTTGCTTCAACATGCTAATCATTTTATTTGTGATGCCATTTTTGATATCATCAAAATTCATGTTAAATCTACGTCTTTAGCTATTTTAGCTAGAATAGCTTTGTGGCTTAAATATTGGAATGCTGACATGGTATCTAAGCCTAGATTACTAACTCTTTCTTTCCAAGGTAATAAGTTATTTGGTTCTAAGTTGGATTCAATTATTTCAACTGCCACTGGGGGGAAGGGAGTTTTTTTGCCTCAGGACAAAAGACCTAAGGGTAAATATAAAGCTTCAAACCGCTTTCGTTCCATTCGAAAAATAAGGAACAGAAACCCAATCCTTCCCCCAAAGAATCTAGTTCCAATTCGAAACCTTCTTCAAGTTGGAGTAAATCCAAACCATTTAAGAAAGCAAAGCCAGCCCCCAAGTCTGCATGAAGGTGCAGCCCTCATTCCAGTTCAGCTGGTAGAGGACAGATTAAGATTCTCCCAAAACATTTGGGCAGATTCTTTCCAAAATCATTGGATTCAGAGTATTGTCTATCAAGGGTACCGAATAGGATTCAGAGTAAGACCTCCTGTGAGAAGGTTTTTTTCTCTCACGCATCCTAGTAAATCCAGTAAAGGCTCAAGCTTTTCTGAAGTGTGTTTCAGACCTGGAGCTTTCAGGGGTAATCATACCAGTTCCATTTCAGGAACAAGGTCTGGGGTTTTATTCAAATCTATTCATTGTCCCAAAGAAAGAAAATTCTTTCAGGCCAGTTCTGGATCTGAAAATTTTGAATCATTATGTAAGACACTTTCAAAATGGTTACTATAAGGACTATTCTGCCTTTTGTTTAGCAAGGGCATTATATGTCCACAATAGACTTACAGGATGCTTATCTTTATATTCCGATTCCTCCAGACCATTATCAGTTTCTGAGATTCTCTTTTCTAGACAAGCATTACCAATTTGTCGCTCTTCCGTTTGGCCTAGCGACAGCTCCAAGAATCTTTTCAAAGGTTCTCGGTGCCCTACTCTCTGTAATCAGAGAACGGGGTATTGCCTTATTTCCTTATTTGGACTATATCTTGGTACTAGCTCAGTCTTTACATTCTGCAGAATCTCACATGAATCAGCTAGTGTTGTTTCTTCAAAGACATGGTTGGAGGATCAATTTACCAAAAAGATATTTGATTCCTCAGACAAGGGTCACCTTTTTAGGATTCCAGATAGATTCAGTGTCCATGACTCTGTCTCTAACAGACAAGAGATGATTAAAATTGGTTTCAGATTGTTGAAACCTTCAGTCTTAGTCATTCCCTTCAGTGCATGGCTATGTGCATGGAAGTTTTAGATCTCATGACTGCAGCATCAGACGCAATCCCCTTTGCTCGTTTTCATATGAGACCTCTCCAGCTTTGTATGCTGAACCAATGGTGCAGGGATTATACAAAGATATCACAATTAATATCCTTAAATCCCAATGTTCTACTCTCTCTGACTTGGTGGTTAGATCACCATTGTATAGTTCAAGGGGCCTCTTTTGTTTGTCCAACCTGGACCGTGATCACAACAGATGCAAGTCTTTCAGGTTGGGGAGCTGTCTGGGGATCTCTGACAACACAAGGGGTTTGGAAACCTCAAGAGGTGAGGTTACCAATCAATATTTTAGAACTCCGTGCTATTTTCAGGGCTCTTCAGGTGTGGCCTCTGTTGAAGAGAGAACCATTCATTTGCTTTCAGACAGACAATCATCAGGGAGGGACTCGCAGTCCCCAAGCCATGAAAGAAGTATCTTGGATACTTGCTTGGGCGGAATCCAACTCCTATCTAATTTCTGCGGTTCATAACCCAGGTATAGACAATTGGGAAATGGATTATCTCAGCCATCAGACTTTACATCCGGGGGAGTGGTCGCTCCATCTAGATGTGTTTTCTCAGATTGTTCAGATGTGGGGTCTTCCAGAAATAGATCTGATGGCTTCCCATCTAAACAAGAAACTTCCCAGGTACCTGTCCATGTCCAGGGATCCTCAGGCGGAAGCAGTGGATGCGTTAGCAGTTCCTTGGTGTTACCAACCTGTTTATATCTTCTTCCAAAAGTGATTTCCAAGATCATCATGGAACAATCGTTTGTGTTGCTGGTAGCCCCAGCATGGCCTCACAGGTTTTGGTATGCAGATCTTGTTCGGATGTCCAGCTGCCAAACTTGGCCACTTTCATTAAGGCTAGACCTTCTGTCTCAAGGTCCGTTTTTCCATTAGGATCTCAAATCATTAAATTTGAAGGTATGGAAATTGAACGCCTAATGCTTAGTCATATAGGTTTCTCTGACTCAGTGATTAATACTATGTTACAGGCTCGTAAATCTGTTTCTAGAAAGATTTATTATCGAGTTTTGAAGACTTAAATTTCATATTGTTCTTCTCAAAAATTCTCCTGGCATTCTTTTAAAATTCCTAGAATTTTACAGTTTCTTCAGGATGGTTTGGATAAAGGTTTGTCTGCAAGTTCCTTAAAGGGACAAATCTCTGCTCTTTCTGTTTTATTTCACAGAAAGATTGCTAAGCTTCCTGATATTCACTGTTTTGTTCATGCTTTGGTCCGTATCAAGCCTGTCATTAAATCAATCTCTCCTCCTTGGAGTCTTAATTTGGTTTTGAAGGCCTTACAGGCTCCTCCTTTTGAGCCTATGCATTCTTTGGACATTAAATTACTTTTTTGGAAAGTGTTGTTCCTTTTGGCCATCTCTTCTGCTAGAAGAGTTTCTGAATTATCTGCTCTTTCTTGTGAATCTCCTTTTCTGATTCTCCATCAGGAAAAGGCAGTTTTGCTGACTTCATTTAAATTCTTACCTAAGGTTGTGAATTCTAACAACATTAATAGAGAAATTGTTGTCCCTTCTTTGTGTCCTAATCCTAAGAATTATTTGGAGAAATCCTTGCATTCTTTGGATGTGGTAAGAGCTTTGAAATATTATGTTGAAGCTACTAAAGATTTCAGGAAGACTTCTAGTCTATTTGATATATTTTCTGGTTCTAGGAAAGGTCAGAAGGCTTCTACCATTTCCTTGGCATCTTGGTTAAAGCTTTTGATTCATCAAGCTTATTTGGAGTCAGGTCAGGCCCCGCCTCAGAGAATAACAGCTCATTCTACTAGATCAGTCTCCACGTTGTGGGCTTTTAAGAATGAAGCTTCAGTTGACCAGATTTGCAAAGCAGCAACTTGCATACATTTACTAAATTCTAGCATTTTGATGTATTTGCTTCTTCGGAAGCAGTTTTTGGTAGAAAAGTTTTTCAGGCAGCTGTTTCAGTTTGATTCCTCTGCTTATGTTATAAGTTTTTTTCTTTCATTTATGAGAAAAAAGTATTTTTTTGGTAGTGGATTTAATTTTCTCAGCGGAAATTCTTTTATCCCTCCCTCTCTAGTGACTCTTGAGTGGAGTTCCACATCTTGGGTATTGCTATCCCATACGTCACTAGCTCATGGACTCTTGCCATTTACATGAAAGAAAAAATAATTTATGTAAGAACTTACCAGATAAATTAATTTCTTTCATAATGGCAAGAGTCCATGAGACCCACCCTTTTTATGGTGATTATGATGTTTTTGTATAAAGCACAATTATTTCCAAATTCCTTTGTTGATGCTTTTTACTCCTTTCTTTTTAACCCCACTACTTGGCTATTCGTTAAACTGAATTGTGGGTGTGGTAAGGGGTGTATTTATAGGCATTTTTGGGAAACTTTGCCCCTCCTGGTAGGATTGTATATCCCATATGTCACTAGCTCATGGACTCTTGCCAATATGAAAGAAATTAATTTATCAGGTAAGTTCTTACATAAATTATGTTTTTGCACCATTGCTGAGGCAAATTCCATTTGATCCAGCGATATTACTGAAATGTGAATATTTAACAATTACACAAATTTACAATATGCCATCTAAAGGAACTCTTTTACAGAGGTGTATCCACAATGTTGGGATGGTAATTATTGTTTTCTGAGTTTCTAGTAGCACATATCTGGGGCGCGATCCGATATAGATCGTAGTTTGCGGCGCAAGCGAGGGAACCCCCGCCGCCGCCGCCCGTAGTTTCAGCTCGCAACTCGAGCTATCCAATATACCCCGCCGTCAGATGCTAAAGTGCCGTAAGTCGGATAAACCAGCGATGTCCAGAAATCTGCGTAAGTATAAATTTCTGGAGTCGCCAGTGACTTACGGCACTTTAGAAACTGCCGGCGCCTACAAAACCTGACTAAGTTATTAAATCTCCCATACTGTCTAACACGCCTCCCAAACATAGCCCGACACGTATACCCCTCTATCCACTATTTCCCCTCACTCTCCTAATAATAAAAATGTATTAACCCCTAAACCGCTGCTCCCGGACCCCGCTGCCACCTAATAAAGTTATTAACCCCTAAACCGCCGCTCCCGGACCCTGCCGCAACCTACATTAACTACCCCCTAATGTGAGCTCCTACCCCGCCGCCAGCTATATTAAACTACCCCCTAATGTGAGCTCCTACCCCGCCGCCACCTACATTAAACTACCCCCTAATGTGAGCCCTTTACACCGCCGCCAACTACATTAAACTACCCCCTAATGTGAGCTCCTACCCCGCCGCCAGCTACATTAAACTACCCCCTAATGTGAGCTCCTACCCCGCCGCCAGCTATATTAAAATTATTAACCCCTAATCTAATCCCCCTACACCCCCGCCAGCTATATTAAAGTAATTAACCCCTAATTTAATCCCCCTACACCGCTGCCAGCTATATTAAATACATTAACCCCTAATCTAATCCCCCTAAAGTAATCACCTCTATTACCAGCCCTTAAAAGGGCCTTTTGCGTGACATTGCCCCAAAGTAACAGCTCTATTGCCAGCCCTTAAAAGGGCTTTTTGCGGGGCATTGTCACAAAGTAATCAGCTCTTTTGCATCTAATCTAAATCCCCCTACACCGCCGCCACCTATAATAATTGTATCACCCCCTAATCTAATCCCCCTACACCGCCGCCACCTATATTAAATAGATTAACTCCTAATCTAATCCCCCTACACCGCCGCCACCTATATTAAATAGATTAACCCCTAATCTAATCCCCCTACACAGCCGCCAGCTATATTAACTATATTAACCCTAATTATATTAGGGTTAATATAGTTAATATAGTTATTATATTATATATATTAACTATATTAACCCTAATTATATTAGGTTTAATATAGTTAATATAGTTATTATATTATATATATTAACTATATTAACCCTAATTATATTAGGGTTAATATAGTTAATATCGTTATTATATTATATATATATTAAGTATAATAACCCTATCTAACTCTAACATCCCTAACTAAATTCTTATTAAAATAAATCTAATTAATATTAATATTATTAATTAAAATATTCCTATTTAAATCTAAATACTTACCTATAAAATAAACCCTAAGATAGCTACAATGTAATTAATAATTACATTGTAGCTATTTTAGGGCTTATATTTATTTTACAGGTAACTTGGTAATTATTTTAACTAGGTACAATAGCTATTAAATAGTTAATAACTATTTAATAGCTACCTAGTTAAAATAATTACCAATTTACCTGTAAAATAAATCCTATCCTAAATTACAAATACACCTACACTATCAATAAATTAAATAAACTACAAATATCTAAACTTAAATACAATTAAATAAACTAAACTAAATTACAAAAAACAAACACTAAATTACAAAAAATAAAAAAAAGATTACAAGAATTTTAAGCTAATTACACCTATTCTAAGCCCCCTAATAAAATAACAAAGCCCCCCAAAATAAAAAAAATTTCCCTACCCTAATCTAAATTAAAAAAAGTTAACAGCTCTATTACCTTACCAGCCCTTAAAAGGGCTTTTTGCGGGGCATGCCCCAAAGAAATCAGCTCTTTTGCCTGTAAAAAAAAACACAATACCACCCCCAACATTACAACCCACCACCCACATACCCCTACTCTAACCCAAACCCCCCTTAAATAAACCTAACACTACCCCCCTGAAGATCTCCCTACCTTGTCTTCACCCAGCCGGGCCGAACTCTTCATCCGATCCAGGTGATGTCTTCAATCAAGCGGCAGAGAAGAAGTCTTCCATCCAGGCGATGTCTTCATCCAAGCGGCAAAGAAGAAGTCTCCCATCCGGGCGATGTCTTCAATCAAGCGGCAGAGCAGAAGTCTTCCATCCGGGCTATGTCTTCAATCAAGCGGCATCTTCAATCTTCTTTCTTCGCTCCTCCGATGTGGAACATACATCCGGCACAACGACTTCCCGACGAATGAGGTTCCTTTAAATGACGTCATCCAAGATGGCGTCCGTCGAATTCCGATTGGCTAATAGGATTCTATCAGCCAATCGGAATTAAGGTAGGAAAAATCTGATTGGCTGATTGAATCAGCCAATCAGATTCAAGTTCAATCCAAGATTGAAGATGCCGCTTGATTGAAGACATAGCCCGGATGGAAGACTTCTGCTCTGCCGCTTGATTGAAGACATCGCCCGTATAGAAGACTTCTTCTTTGCCGCTTGGATGAAGACATCGCCCGGATGGAAGATTTCTTCTCTGCCGCTTGATTGTAGACATCACCCGGATCGGATGAAGAGTTCGGCCCGGCTGGGTGAAGACAAGGTAGGGAGATCTTCAGGGGGGTAGTGTTAGGTTTATTTAAGGGAGGTTTGGGTTAGAGTAGGGGTATGTGGGTGGTGGGTTGTAATGTTGTGGGGTGGTATTGTGTTTTTTTTTACAGGCAAAACAGATTTCTTTGGGGCATGCCCCGCAAAAAGCCCTTTTAAGGGCTGGTAAGGTAATAGAGCTGTTAATTGTATTTTAGTTTAGATATTTGTAGTTTATTTAATTTATTGATAGTGTAGGTGTATTTGTAACTTAGGTTAGGATTTATTTTACAGGTAAATTTGTAATTATTTTAACTAGGTAGCTATTAAATAGTTATTAACTATTTAATAGCTATTGTACCTAGTTAAAATAAATACCAAGTTACCTGTAAAATAAATATAAACCCTAAAATAGCTACAATGTAATTATTAATTACATTGTAGCTATCTTAGGGTTTATTTTATAGGTAAGCATTTAGATTTAAATAGGAATATTTTAATTAATAATATTAATATTAATTAGATTTATTTTAATAAGAATTTAGTTAGGGATGTTAGAGTTAGATAGGGTTATTATACTTAATATATATATATATATATATATATATATATATATATATATATATATATATATATGTATATATAATATAATAACGATATTAACTATATTAACCCTAATATAATTAGGGTTAATATAGTTAATATATATAATATAATAACTATATTAACTATATTAACCCTAATATAATTAGGGTTAATATAGTTAATATAGCTGGCAGCGGTGTAGGGGGATTAGATTAGGGGTTAATCTATTTAATATAGGTGGCGGCGGTGTAGGGGGATTAGATTAGGAGTTAATCTATTTAATATAGGTGGCGGCGGTGTAGGGGGATTAGATTAGGGGGTAATACATTTATTATAGGTGGCGGCGGTGTAGGGGGATTAGATTAGGGGGTAATACATTTATTATAGGTGGCGGGGGTGTAGGAGGATTTAGATTAGATGCAAAAGAGCTGATTACTTTGTGACAATGCCCCGCAAAAAGTCCTTTTAAGGGCTGGCAATAGAGCTGTTTACATTGGGGCAATTTCACGCAAAAGGCCCTTTTAAGGGCTGGTAATAGAGGTGATTACTTTAGGGGGATTAGATTAGGGGTTAATGTATTTAATATAGCTGGCGGCGGTGTAGGGGGATTAGATTAGGGGTTAATACATTTAATATAGCTGGCGGGGGTGTAGGGGGATTAGATTAGGGGTTAATAATTTTAATATAGCTGGCGGCGGGGTAGGAGCTCACATTAGGGGGTAGTTTAATGTAGCTGGCGGCGGGGTAGGAGCTCACATTAGGGGGTAGTTTAATGTAGGTGGCGGCGGTGTAAGGGGCTCACATTAGGGGGTAGTTTAATGTAGCTGGTGACGGTGTAGGAGCTCACATTAGGGGGTAGTTTAATGTAGCTGGCGACGGTGTAGGAGCTCACATTAGGGGGTAGTTTAATGTAGCTGGCGGCGGTGTAAGGAGCTCACATTAGGGGGTAGTTTAATGTAGCTGGCGACGGTGTAGGAGCTCACATTAGGGGGTAGTTTAATGTAGCTGGCGACGGTGTAGGAGCTCACATTCGGGGGTAGTTTAATGTAGCTGGCGGCAGGGTAGGAGCTCACATTAGGGGGTAGTTTAATGTAGCTGGCGGCGGGGTAGGAGCTCACATTAGGGGGTAGTTTAATGTAGCTGGCGGCAGGGTAGGAGCTCACATTAGGGGGTAGTTTAATGTAGCTGGCGGCGGTGTAAGGGGCTCACATTAGGGGGTAGTTTAATGTAGCTGGCGGCGGGGTAGGAGCTCACATTACGGGGTAGTTTAATGTAGCTGGTGGCGGGGTAGGAGCTCACATTACGGGGTAGTTTAATGTAGCTGGTGGCGGGGTAGGAGCTCACATTAGGGGGTAGTTTAATGTAGCTGCCGACAGTGTAAGGGGCTCACATTAGGGGGTAGTTTAATGTAGCTGGCAGCGGTGTAAGGGGCTCACATTAGGGGGTAGTTTAATGTAGCTTGCGGCGGTGTAAGGGGCTCACATTAGGGGGTAGTTTAATGTAGGTGGCGGCGGTGTAAGGGGCTCACATTAGGGGGTAGTTTAATGTAGCTGGTGGCAGGGTAGGAGCCCACATTAGGGGGTAGTTTAATGTAGCTGGCGACAGTGTAAGGGGCTCACATTAGGGGGTAGTTTAATGTAGCTGGCGGCGGTGTAAGGGGCTCACATTAGGGGGTAGTTTAATGTAGCTTGCAGCGGTGTAAGGGGCTCACATTAGGGGGTAGTTTAATGTAGGTGGCGGCGGTGTAAGGGGCTCACATTAGGGGGTAGCTTAATATAGCTGGCGGCGGGGTAGGAGCTCACATTAGGGGGTATGTAATGTAGCTGGTGACGGTGTAGGGGGATCACATTAGGGGGTTATACTTTTAATGTAGGTGGCGGCGGGTCCGGGAGCGGTTTAGGGGTTAAATACTTTATTAGGGATTGTGGCGGGGGATCATGGTTGACAGGTAGATAGACATTGCGCATGCGTTAGGTGTTAGGTTTTATTTTGCAGGTAGTTTAGGGAGTTACGGGGCTCCAATACACAGCATAAGGCTTACTACGGCTGCAATTTGTGGCGAGGTGAAAATGGAGTAAGATTTCTCCATTTTCGCCACGTAAGTCCTTACACTGTATATTGGATACCAAACTGCGCGGGTTTGGTATACCTGTCTATGGCCCAAAAAACTACGGGCGAAGGCAGAAATATACGAGTGTAACTTCTAGGTTACGCCGTATATGTGATACCAAACCTGCGCAAAATTCGGCGTCGCCGGCTTTTAAGGGCGACGCTGCATATCGAATCGGGCCCCTGCTGTGCAAGATATCATATATTGGGCAGTTAACAAAGCTACATATCTTAATTAAAGCAACGCCCACCGGTGATTAGCAAGAAACAGATGCTAACCTTAACCCCTTCAGGAACAGGTATTTTAGAGAAAAACTTGGCAAAGTACCATATCATTTTTAGCATTTTTGCTATCGTTTTTTAAAATTGTACCTATCAAAACTGTATTTTTTTTTTTTAAGTTGACAACTCAAGGTATTGATCTAGGCTTAAAATATTTACATACCGCTTGTGCATTCATAACACAAATGGTTTTAAAAGCTACTTTGGGATGCCTTTGTTCAGAAATAACAGATATACATGGCTTTGCCATTGATTTTTGGTAATTAGAAGACTGCTATTTGTAGCTGCGCACCACACTTCTAATATTTCCAGTAAGTAACTGCAAGTATGCAGTTTAGGGCATTTTTTTTATTATTATTTTTTACTCTAAGGATTCCTCCTCAACCCTCACACCTCCCTGATACCTCCTAAACAGCTCTCTAACTCTCCCACTGCCACTCTTGTTTTTTGTTATTTATTAATAAAAAAATGTTTTTGTAGTGTAACGATCCCCCTTACCTTCCACTCCATCCGTTTCTGCAACATAGCGACCCATCCATCCCCAAACATTGTTTTCTGTAGCATAGGGAACCCTCCCCTTCCTTGCATCCTTCCCCCCTCCTGCGATGCATCGCCCATCTTCCACCTTTAATCCAACAAGTGTCACTTTCTGTATCGGCAACCTGCCTTCATATGGTAAAGGAAGAACGATCAGTTTTTCCATACCATATGAAGTAAATCCAAAGAACAGCAGCACCACTAGGTATGCATCAGAATCCTTTTATTGTTGAGACATCACATAAAACAACAACGTCTCACCAATAAAAGGATTTTGATGCATACCTAGTGGTGCTGCTGTTCTTTGGATTTACTGGAGTTGTTTGGGATCTGTGCAGGATCCTTACAGCGTGCACCTGGACATTGGGCAGTGAGTGCTGGGCTATACTTTTAATTTTGTTCCATACCATATGGAGGCAGATATATTCTGACTCTGGCTGCAGCCTTAGCTGTCAAAGCTGTGTAAAAAAACAAAGCTTAGCTGTCAAAGTTGACCGCAGGGATCGCAACATTAGCCAGAAGGTTGAACGCAGGTTCTACTTCAACAGGGTATGCTAGGCAAAGTGTGACCTAGTACCTACGTCCAAATTTCTTATAGGACTAGAAAAAAAATTAGAGTTGCATAATAAACAAATGCATGATACAAAGACAATGCAATGGCACTTAGGGGCCAATGTGTCAATGTCTACCCGACATGATACGCTGTAGCGTATCATGTCCGACAGACATCGCTGAATGCCGACAGCATATGCTGTAGGCATTTAACATTGCACAAGCAGTTCACCAGAACTGCTTGTGCAATGCCTCTCCCTGCAGATTCGCGGCCAATCGGCTGCTAGCAGAGGGTGTCAATCTACTCGATTTTATAGGAACGGGCGGATTGCAGACCGCAGCCTCAGAGGCAGTGGACCAGTTGTGGAGCAGCGGTCTTAAGACCGCTGCTTCATAACTGCTGTTTCCGGCAAGCCTGAAGGCTCACGCGGAAACAGGGGCATCAAGCACCATTCGGAACTTGATAATTCGACCCCTTAGTCTAAACCTCAAATAAGTAGTATATTTTTTTCTGACAAATTTTAATGTTATGTCCACTCCTCCTGTATCATGTGACAGCCATCAGCCAATCACAAATGCATATACGTATATTCTGTGAATTCTTGCACATGCTTAGTAAAAAAAAAAGTATAAATATAAAAATACAGTGCATATTTTGTTAATGAAAGTGGTTTAAAATTCCTGCTCTATCTGAATCATGAAAGTTTCATTCTGACCTGAGTGTCCCTTTAAGGCGCTAAAGGTATATGAAACAGCTAGAAAAAAACAAAACAAAGGATGTTAAAGAAAACATAAAACAAGACAGATTGTGTTAAAAAACAGCAAACATTTTTTTTCTTTTTCTTTTTTCTTTTGCAAAATGAGCACTTTGAATTTCTTTGTGTAGCCATTACCTTTAAGTGAGATAAGGGTGGTACCAAAATACAACTGTCATGTGTAAGAAACTAACTGGCGCTAATGCGTGTGACTCATTTGCCTTTGGGACTGTGACAGGTAGTAATGGATACTGTAGTTAAAAAAGAAATTAAAGGAAATCATTATACCCTAAAATAATGAATAATACATAGTGCAATTATTTCTATTATGTACTGCTTAGTGATTGTTTTTATTAGAGCAATGAAACAGAGAGTGTTTTATATCTCTTTAATGTGATGAGGTTAAATTAATCAAGCACAATCTCCATCATTCAGACTGCCAGGCATTACAGTACTGGTCTTTACTTTTTTAAGAGGGGTCAGTCTGAGTTGCTGCAGGAAAGTTTGTCTCTGAGTAAAGAATATTTTGGACAAAAAAGGAGACACATGCATTTATGCTTTTGTTTGTTTTCTGGTGCAAAATGGAACATTTTCAAACTCAGAGTTTCCACACTTTAAGTTACTTGGCTTGTAGCATTGAAATGTACATTGTATTCTAGCTCTTTGACATATGTTGAAAATGTTAAGAAAATCGGTTTAATTCCAAAACTGAATCTAATACTGCAGTATCATTTGTGCATTTTCTGCTAATGGCTGGTTAGGGTAAAACTGCAAACTCATCCATAATAAACAATTTTATAAAACTTATTTAGAATTTCAATTGATGAATAAATTATTTTCTTAAAATTTCAGAGATTCCATTTATTTCCTTGCCTACTGTGTCATGTGACAACTATCAGCCAGTCACAGACTCCTATACATATATGCTTTGAACTCATGCACATACTCAGTAGGATCTGGTGACTCAAAAACTGTGCGCATAAAAAGACTGAGCACAGTTTAATAATTGAAGCACATTGGAAAGTTTTTCAAAATAATATGCTCTATCTGAATCATGAAAGCTTAGTTCTTATTTTAATGTCCTTTTAAGTGTACAAATATCAGAGTCATTTATCTACTGGATCATTATGGAATCAGTAATATACTTTTGGCATAATCCATGTGTTACTTCTGATCGTTTTATAGCTGCCTGGAATATTTATACAGATAGTAGCTTTATTGAAGATGGAAATTCTGTTTCCTGCTGATCTCTGTGAACAAAAAAAAATACATTTTCTTTTGCAGTCCGATAATGTATTTCAGCTCTTCAGCGACAATGTTCTCCAAGTGCATTTTAATTATATTTTTCCTTCCATGGAAGCCTATTTGGTTAATTTTCTTATCATTATGAACTCTAGGTAAGGATGGAAAATACATCCGAAGTCTGTGGTTACGATGCCCTTCAGTATGATCCATATCTAAATGCAGCATTACATTTATTGCTTACATAAGATCATTACTTTTTATGCCTAAAGTCACTGTACCGCAGACAAGGGGGTGCCAGATGAGAACTTTGTACAATATCGATCAGAACTTTATGTAAGACAATAACCAGCAGTGCTTTCTTCCAATTCTATTTTAATTGTCAGTGTAGCTTTCTCTCAAGCACAAAAATAAAAGGCATCATATAGAAAGAGAAAGAGCAATTTCATTCTTCCATGAATCTCAAAATTAAACTTAATGATTCAAATGGATACAATTTTAAGAGATAGTTCACTTGTATTTCTATTATTAAATGTGGTAGTTCTACAGGATATAGAGGGGTGTTACACCCTTGTTTTACTTGTTAGGATAATGAGTGAGTAGGGTAAAAAGTACCCTTTGTTGCTCACCCCACCCCCTAGTGTCTGTCCATCTTTCTTCACCTTGAATTATGCTGCTAAAATTATTATTGTTGGCATGGGTGTTGGTTTGTTTTCTTTTGCTTCTGTGTAAGTCCTGTAGAAAAAAAAACAACAATAATTAGTGCATTTGACCAAAAATTCAGATGTTTTTGAATTTATCACTGATGTTGCGCAACTTTTTTTAAATATAAAAGGGACAGTCTACTCCAGAATTTGTATTTTTTGATAATCCCTTTATTACCCCTTCCCCAGTTTTGCATAAGCAACAGAGTTATGTTAATACACTTTTTACCTTAGTGATAACCTTGTATCTAAGGCTCTGCAGACTGCCCACTTATTTCAGTTCTTTTTACAAACTTGCATTTTAGCCAATCAGTGCCCTCTCATAAGTAACTCCACGGGCGTGAACACAATATTATCTATATGGCACACATGAACTAACGCTCGCTAGCTGTGAAAAACTGTCAAATGCATTCAGATAAGAGGCAGCGTTCAAGGACTTGGAAATGAGCA